>NC_064637.1:28677609-28831757 GCF_023864275.1 Schistocerca cancellata | reverse complement strand
GCTGCAATTTTTATTTGCCCATCAACTGGGCTTTTGGTGGAAATGACACACCACCGGAAGCATGATGTCCGCAAGAGTGGCAACGCGGTGGGTGGGCCGGGAACAAGAAGATGACAAGTTGTTATTCTATTGGTATGTACTGTCTCTTTATAGTGTTTAAAGATTGTTCTTTCAAGTTCACCTTAGAGCGTAGCATTTTATTTCCAAAGTCTAGTAAGTCTTTGTTTTCTCACAGCAGGGTGTTCACATTACAAGGCTGCAATTTTTATTTGCCCATCAACTGGGCTTTTGGTGGAAATGACACACCACCGGAAGCATGATGTCCGCAAGAGTGGCAACGAGGTGGGTGGGCCGGGAACAAGAAGATGACAAGTTGTTATTCTATTGGTATGTACTGTCTCTTTATAGTGTTTAAAGATTGTTCTTTCAAGTTCACCTTAGAGCGTAGCATTTTATTTCCAAAGTCTAGTAAGTCTTTGTTTTCTCACAGCAGGGTGTTCACATTACAAAACTGCAATTTTTATTTGCCCATCAACTGGACTTTTGGTGGAAATGACGCACCACCGGCAGCATGATGTCCGCAAGAGTGGCAACGAGGTGGGTGGGCCGGGAACAAGAAGATGACAAGTTGTTATTCTATTGGTATGTACTGTCTCTTTATAGTGTTTAAAGATTGTTCTTTCAAGTTCACCTTAGAACGTAGCATTTTATTTCCAAAGTCTAGTAAGTCTTTGTTTTCTCACAGCAGGGTGTTCACATTACAAGGCTGCAATTTTTATTTGCCCATCAACTGGGCTTTTGGTGGAAATGACGCACCACCGGCAGCATGATGTCCGCAAGAGTGGCAACGAGGTGGGTGGGCCGGGAACAAGAAGATGACAAGTTGTTATTCTATTGGTATGTACTGTCTCTTTATAGTGTTTAAAGATTGTTCTTTCAAGTTCACCTTAGAGCGTAGCATTTTATTTCCAAAGTCTAGTAAGTCTTTGTTTTCTCACAGCAGGGTGTTCACATTACAAGGCTGCAATTTTTATTTGCCCATCAACTGGGCTTTTGGTGGAAATGACACACCACCGGAAGCATGATGTCCGCAAGAGTGGCAACGAGGTGGGTGGGCCGGGAACAAGAAGATGACAAGTTGTTATTCTATTGGTATGTACTGTCTCTTTATAGTGTTTAAAGATTGTTCTTTCAAGTTCACCTTAGAACGTAGCATTTTATTTCCAAAGTCTAGTAAGTCTTTGTTTTCTCACAGCAGGGTGTTCACATTACAAGGCTGCAATTTTTATTTACCATCAACTGGGCTTTTGGTGGAAATGACGCACCACCGGCAGCATGATGTCCGCAAGAGTGGCAACGAGGTGGGTGGGCCGGGAACAAGAAGATGACAAGTTGTTATTCTATTGGTATGTACTGTCTCTTTATAGTGTTTAAAGATTGTTCTTTCAAGTTCACCTTAGAACGTAGCATTTTATTTCCAAAGTCTAGTAAGTCTTTGTTTTCTCACAGCAGGGTGTTCACATTACAAGGCTGCAATTTTTATTTGCCCATCAACTGGGCTTTTGGTGGAAATGACGCACCACCGGCAGCATGATGTCCGCAAGAGTGGTAACGAGTGGGGGGGGGGGGGGGGGGGGGGGGGGAGGGGCGGAACAAGAAGATGGCAAGTTGTTATTCTATTGGTATGTACTGTCGCTTTATAGTGTTTAAAGATTGTTCTTTCAAGTTCACCTTAGAACGTAGCATTTTATTTCCAAAGTCTAGTAAGTCTTTGTTTTCTCACAGCAGGGTGTTCACATTACATGGCTGCAATTTTTATTTGCCCATCAACTGGGTTTTTGGTGGAAATGATGCACCACCAGGAGCATGATGTCCGCAAGAGTGGCAACGAGGTGGGTGGGCCGCGAAAAAGAAGATGACAAGTTGTTATTCTATTGGTATGTACTGTCTCTTTATAGTGTTTAAAGATTGTTCTTTCAAGTTCACCTTAGAACGTAGCATTTTATTTCCAAAGTCTAGTAAGTCTTTGTTTTCTCACAGCAGGGTGTTCACATTACAAGGCTGCAATTTTTATTTGCCCATCAACTGGGCTTTTGGTGGAAATGACGCACCACCGGCAGCATGATGTCCGCAAGAGTGGCAACGAGGTGGGTGGGCCGGGAACAAGAAGATGACAAGTTGTTATTCTATTGGTATGTACTGTCTCCTTATAGTGTTTAAAGATTGTTCTTTCAAGTTCACCTTAGAACGAAGCATTTTATTTCCATAGTCTAGTAAGTCTTTGTTTTCTCACAGCAGGGTGTTCACATTACAAGGCTGCAATTTTTATTTGCCCATCAACTGGGCTTTTGGTGGAAATGACGCACCACCGGCAGCATAATGTCCGCAAGAGTGGCAACGAGGTGGGGGGGCCGTGAACAAGAAGATGACAAGTTGTTATTCTATTGGTATGTACTGTCTCTTTATAGTGTTTAACGATTGTTCTTTCAAGTTCACCTTAGAACGTAGCATTTTATTTCCAAAGTCTAGTAAGTCTTTGTTTTCTCACAGCAGGGTGTTCACATTGCAAGGCTGCAATTTTTATTTGCCCATCAACTGGGCTTTTGGTGGAAATGACGCACCACCGGCAGCATGATGTCCGCAAGAGTGGCAATGAGGTGGGTGGGCCGGGAACAAGAAGATGACAAGTTGTTATTCTATTGGTATGTACTGTCTCTTTTTAGTGTTTAAAGATTGTTCTTTCAAGTTCACCTTAGAACGTAGCATTTTATTTCCAATGTCTAGTAAGTCTTTGTTTTCTCACAGCAGGGTGTTCACATTACAAGGCTGCAATTGTTATTTGCCCATCAACTGGGCTTTTGGTGGAAATGACGCACCACCGGAAGCATGATGTCCGCAAGAGTGGCAACGAGGTGGGTGGGCCGGGAACAAGAAGATGACAAGTTGTTATTCTATTGGTATGTACTGTCTCGTTATAGTGTTTAAAGATTGTTCATTCCAGTTCACCTTAGAACGTAGCATTTTATTTCCAAAGTCTAGTAAGTCTTTGTTTTCTCACAGCAGGGTGTTCACATTACAAGGCTGCAATTTTTATTTGCCCATCAACTGGGCTTTTGGTGGAAATGACGCACCACCGGCAGCATGATGTCCGCAAGAGTGGCAACGAGGTGGGTGGGCCGGGAACAAGAAGATGACAAGTTGTTATTCTATTGGTATGTACTGTCTCTTTATAGTGTTTAAAGATTGTTCTTTCAAGTTCACCTTAGAACGTAGCATTTTATTTCCAAAGTCTAGTAAGTCTTTGTTTTCTCACAGCAGGGTGTTCACATTACAAGGCTGCAATTTTTATTTGCCCATCAACTGGGCTTTTGGTGGAAATGACGCACCACCGGCAGCATGATGTCCGCAAGAGTGGCAACGAGGTGGGTGGGCCGGGAACAAGAAGATGACAAGTTGTTATTCTATTGGTATGTACTGTCTCTTTATAGTGTTTAAAGATTGTTCTTTCAAGTTCACCTTAGAACGTAGCATTTTATTTCCAAAGTCTAGTAAGTCTTTGTTTTCTCACAGCAGGGTGTTCACATTACAAGGCTGCAATTTTTATTTGCCCATCAACTGGGCTTTTGGTGGAAATGACGCACCACCGGCAGCATGATGTCCGCAAGAGTGGCAACGAGGTGGGTGGGCCGGGAACAAGAAGTTGACAAGTTGTTATTCTATTGGTATGTACTGTCTCTTTATAGTGTTTAAAGATTGTTCTTTCAAGTTCACCTTAGAGCGTAGCATTTTATTTCCAAAGTCTAGTAAGTCTTTGTTTTCTCACAGCAGGGTGTTCACATTACAAGGCTGCAATTTTTATTTGCCCATCAACTGGGCTTTTGGTGGAAATGACACACCACCGGAAGCATGATGTCCGCAAGAGTGGCAACGAGGTGGGTGGGCCGGGAACAAGAAGATGACAAGTTGTTATTCTATTGGTATGTACTGTCTCTTTATAGTGTTTAAAGATTGTTCTTTCAAGTTCACCTTAGAACGTAGCATTTTATTTCCAAAGTCTAGTAAGTCTTTGTTTTCTCACAGCAGGGTGTTCACATTACAAGGCTGCAATTTTTATTTACCATCAACTGGGCTTTTGGTGGAAATGACGCACCACCGGCAGCATGATGTCCGCAAGAGTGGCAACGAGGTGGGTGGGCCGGGAACAAGAAGATGACAAGTTGTTATTCTATTGGTATGTACTGTCTCTTTATAGTGTTTAAAGATTGTTCTTTCAAGTTCACCTTAGAACGTAGCATTTTATTTCCAAAGTCTAGTAAGTCTTTGTTTTCTCACAGCAGGGTGTTCACATTACAAGGCTGCAATTTTTATTTGCCCATCAACTGGGCTTTTGGTGGAAATGACGCACCACCGGCAGCATGATGTCCGCAAGAGTGGTAACGAGTGGGGTGGGGGGGGGGGGGGGGGGGGAGGGGCGGAACAAGAAGATGGCAAGTTGTTATTCTATTGGTATGTACTGTCGCTTTATAGTGTTTAAAGATTGTTCTTTCAAGTTCACCTTAGAACGTAGCATTTTATTTCCAAAGTCTAGTAAGTCTTTGTTTTCTCACAGCAGGGTGTTCACATTACATGGCTGCAATTTTTATTTGCCCATCAACTGGGCTTTTGGTGGAAATGACGCACCACCAGGAGCATGATGTCCGCAAGAGTGGCAACGAGGTGGGTGGGCCGCGAAAAAGAAGATGACAAGTTGTTATTCTATTGGTATGTACTGTCTCTTTATAGTGTTTAAAGATTGTTCTTTCAAGTTCACCTTAGAACGTAGCATTTTACTTCCAAAGTCTAGTAAGTCTTTGTTTTCTCACAGCAGGGTGTTCACATTACAAGGCTGCAATTTTTATTTGCCCATCAACTGGGCTTTTGGTGGAAATGACGCACCACCGGCAGCATGATGTCCGCAAGAGTGGCAACGAGGTGGGTGGGCCGGGAACAAGAAGATGACAAGTTGTTATTCTATTGGTATGTACTGTCTCCTTATAGTGTTTAAACATTGTTCTTTCAAGTTCACCTTAGAACGTAGCATTTTATTTCCATAGTCTAGTAAGTCTTTGTTTTCTCACAGCAGGGTGTTCACATTACAAGGCTGCAATTTTTATTTGCCCATCAACTGGGCTTTTGGTGGAAATGACGCACCACCGGCAGCATAATGTCCGCAAGAGTGGCAACGAGGTGGGGGGGCCGGGTACAAGAAGATGACAAGTTGTTATTCTATTGGTATGTACTGTCTCTTTATAGTGTTTAACGATTGTTCTTTCAAGTTCACCTTAGAACGTAGCATTTTATTTCCAAAGTCTAGTAAGTCTTTGTTTTCTCACAGCAGGGTGTTCACATTGCAAGGCTGCAATTTTTATTTGCCCATCAACTGGGCTTTTGGTGGAAATGACGCACCACCGGCAGCATGATGTCCGCAAGAGTGGCAATGAGGTGGGTGGGCCGGGAACAAGAAGATGACAAGTTGTTATTCTATTGGTATGTACTGTCTCTTTTTAGTGTTTAAAGATTGTTCTTTCAAGTTCACCTTAGAACGTAGCATTTTATTTCCAAAGTCTAGTAAGTCTTTGTTTTCTCACAGCAGGGTGTTCACATTACAAGGCTGCAATTGTTATTTGCCCATCAACTGGGCTTTTGGTGGAAATGACGCACCACCGGAAGCATGATGTCCGCAAGAGTGGCAACGAGGTGGGTGGGCCGGGAACAAGAAGATGACAAGTTGTTATTCTATTGGTATGTACTGTCTCTTTATAGTGTTTAAAGATTGTTCATTCCAGTTCACCTTAGAACGTAGCATTTTATTTCCAAAGTCTAGTAAGTCTTTGTTTTCTCACAGCAGGGTGTTCACATTACAAGGCTGCAATTTTTATTTGCCCTACAACTGGGCTTTTGGTGGAAATGACGCACCACCGGCAGCATGATGTCCGCAAGAGTGGCAACGAGGTGGGTGGGCCGGGAACAAGAAGATGACAAGTTGTTATTCTATTGGTATGTACTGTCTCTTTATAGTGTTTAAAGATTGTTCTTTCAAGTTCACCTTAGAACGTAGCATTTTATTTCCAAAGTCTAGTAAGTCTTTGTTTTCTCACAGCAGGGTGTTCACATTACAAGGCTGCAATTTTTATTTGCCCATCAACTGGGCTTTTGGTGGAAATGACGCACCACCGGCAGCATGATGTCTGCAAGAGTGGCAACGAGGTGGGTGGGCCGGGAACAAGAAGATGACAAGTTGTTATTCTATTGGTATGTACTGTCTCTTTATAGTGTTTAAAGATTGTTCTTTCAAGTTCACCTTAGAACGTAGCATTTTATTTCCAAAGTCTAGTAAGTCTTTGTTTTCTCACAGCAGGGTGTTCACATTACAAGGCTGCAATTTTTATTTGCCAATCAACTGGGCTTTTGGTGGAAATGACGCACCACCGGCAGCATGATGTCCGCAAGAGTGGCAACGAGGTGGGTGGGCCGGGAACAAGAAGATGACAAGTTGTTATTCTATTGGTATGTATTGTCTCTTTATAGTGTTTAAAGATTGTTCTTTCAAGTTCACCTTAGAACGTAGCATTTTATTTCCAAAGTCTAGTAAGTCTTTGTTTTCTCACAGCAGGGTGTTCACATTACAAGGCTGCAATTTTTATTTGCCCATCAACTGGGCTTTTGGTGGAAATGACGCACCACCGGCAGCATGATGTCCGCAAGAGTGGCAACGAGGTGGGTGGGCCGGGAACAAGAAGATGACAAGTTGTTATTCTATTGGTATGTACTGTCTCTTTATAGTGTTTAAAGATTGTTCTTTCAAGTTCACCTTAGAACGTAGCATTTTATTTCCAAAGTCTAGTAAGTCTTTGTTTTCTCACAGCAGGGTGTTCACATTACAAGGCTGCAATTTTTATTTGCCCATCAACTGGGCTTTTGGTGGAAATGACGCACCACCGGCAGCATGATGTCCGCATGAGTGGCAACAAGGTGGGTGGGCCGGGAACAAGAAGATGACAAGTTGTTATTCTATTGGTATGTACTGTCTCTTTATAGTGTTTAAAGATTGTTCTTTCAAGTTCACCTTAGAACGTAGCATTTTATTTCCAAAGTCTAGTAAGTCTTTGCTTTCTCACAGCAGGGTGTTCACATTACAAGGCTGCAATTTTTATTTGCCCATCAACTGGGCTTTTGGTGGAAATGACGCACCACCACGAGCATGATGTCCGCAAGAGTGGCAACGAGGTGGGTGGGCCGGGAACAAGAAGATGACAAGTTGTTATTCTATTGGTATGTACTGTCTCTTTATAGTGTTTAAAGATTGTTCTTTCAAGTTCACCTTAGAACGTAGCATTTTATTTCCAAAGTCTAGTAAGTCTTTGTTTTCTCACAGCAGGGTGTTCACATTACAAGGCTGCAATTTTTATTTGCCCATCAACTGGGCTTTTGGTGGAAATGACGCACCACCGGCAGCATGATGTCCGCAAGAGTGGCAATGAGGTGGGTGGGCCGGGAACAAGAAGATGACAAGTCGTTATTCTATTGGTATGTACTGTCTCTTTATAGTGTTTAAAGATTGTTCTTTCAAGTTCACCTTAGAACGTAGCATTTTATTTCCAAAGTCTAGTAAGTCTTTGTTTTCTCACAGCAGGGTGTTCACATTACAAGGCTGCAATTTTTATTTGCCCATCAACTGGGCTTTTGGTGGAAATGACGCACCACCGGCAGCATGATGTCCGCAAGAGTGGCAACGAGGTGGGTGGGCCGGGAACAAGAAGATGACAAGTTGTTATTCTATTGGTATGTACTGTCTCTTTATAGTGTTTAAAGATTGTTCTTTCAAGTTCACCTTAGAACGTAGCATTTTATTTCCAAAGTCTAGTAAGTCTTTGTTTTCTCACAGCAGGGTGTTCACATTACAAGGCTGCAATTTTTATTTGCCCATCAACTGGGCTTTTGGTGGAAATGACGCACCACCGGCAGCATGATGTCCGCAAGAGTGGTAACGAGTGGGGTGGGGGGGGGGGGGGGGGGGGGGGGGAGGGGCGGAACAAGAAGATGGCAAGTTGTTATTCTATTGGTATGTACTGTCGCTTTATAGTGTTTAAAGATTGTTCTTTCAAGTTCACCTTAGAACGTAGCATTTTATTTCCAAAGTCTAGTAAGTCTTTGTTTTCTCACAGCAGGGTGTTCACATTACATGGCTGCAATTTTTATTTGCCCATCAACTGGGCTTTTGGTGGAAATGACGCACCACCAGGAGCATGATGTCCGCAAGAGTGGCAACGAGGTGGGTGGGCCGCGAAAAAGAAGATGACAAGTTGTTATTCTATTGGTATGTACTGTCTCTTTATAGTGTTTAAAGATTGTTCTTTCAAGTTCACCTTAGAACGTAGCATTTTATTTCCAAAGTCTAGTAAGTCTTTGTTTTCTCACAGCAGGGTGTTCACATTACAAGGCTGCAATTTTTATTTGCCCATCAACTGGACTTTTGGTGGAAATGACGCACCACCGGCAGCATGATGTCCGCAAGAGTGGCAACGAGGTGGGTGGGCCGGGAACAAGAAGATGACAAGTTGTTATTCTATTGGTATGTACTGGCTCTTTATAGTGTTTAAAGATTGTTCTTTCAAGTTCACCTTAGAACGTAGCATTTTATTTCCAAAGTCTAGTAAGTCTTTGTTTTCTCACAGCAGGGTGTTCACATTGCAAGGCTGCAATTTTTATTTGCCCATCAACTGGGCTTTTGGTGGAAATGACGCACCACCGGCAGCATGATGTCCGCAAGAGTGGCAACGAGGTGGGTGGGCCGGGAACAAGAAGATGACAAGTTGTTATTCTATTGGTATGTACTGTCTCTTTATGGTGTTTAAAGATTGTTCTTTCAAGTTCACCTTAGAGCGTAGCATTTTATTTCCAAAGTCTAGTAAGTCTTTGCTTTCTCACAGCAGGGTGTTCACATTACAAGGCTGCAATTTTTATTTGCCCATCAACTGGGCTTTTGGTGGAAATGACACACCACCGAAAGCATGATGTCCGCAAGAGTGGCAACGAGGTGGGTGGGCCGGGAACAAGAAGATGACAAGTTGTTATTCTATTGGTATGTACTGTCTCTTTATAGTGTTTAAAGATTGTTCTTTCAAGTTCACCTTAGAACGTAGCATTTTATTTCCAAAGTCTAGTAAGTCTTTGTTTTCTCACAGCAGGGTGTTCACATTACAAGGCTGCAATTTTTATTTACCATCAACTGGGCTTTTGGTGGAAATGACGCACCACCGGCAGCATGATGTCCGCAAGAGTGGCAACGAGGTGGGTGGGCCGGGAACAAGAAGATGACAAGTTGTTATTCTATTGGTATGTACTGTCTCTTTATAGTGTTTAAAGATTGTTCTTTCAAGTTCACCTTAGAACGTAGCATTTTATTTCCAAAGTCTAGTAAGTCTTTGTTTTCTCACAGCAGGGTGTTCACATTACAAGGCTGCAATTTTTATTTGCCCATCAACTGGGCTTTTGGTGGAAATGACGCACCACCGGCAGCATGATGTCCGCAAGAGTGGTAACGAGTGGGGGGGGGGGGGGGGGAGGGGCGGAACAAGAAGATGGCAAGTTGTTATTCTATTGGTATGTACTGTCGCTTTATAGTGTTTAAAGATTGTTCTTTCAAGTTCACCTTAGAACGTAGCATTTTATTTCCAAAGTCTAGTAAGTCTTTGTTTTCTCACAGCAGGGTGTTCACATTACATGGCTGCAATTTTTATTTGCCCATCAACTGGGCTTTTGGTGGAAATGACGCACCACCAGGAGCATGATGTCCGCAAGAGTGGCAACGAGGTGGGTGGGCCGCGAAAAAGAAGATGACATGTTGTTATTCTATTGGTATGTACTGTCTCTTTATAGTGTTTAAAGATTGTTCTTTCAAGTTCACCTTAGAACGTAGCATTTTATTTCCAAAGTCTAGTAAGTCTTTGTTTTCTCACAGCAGGGTGTTCACATTACAAGGCTGCAATTTTTATTTGCCCATCAACTGGGCTTTTGGTGGAAATGACGCACCACCGGCAGCATGATGTCCGCAAGAGTGGCAACGTGGTGGGTGGGCCGGGAACAAGAAGATGAGAAGTTGTTATTCTATTGGTATGTACTGTCTCTTTATAGTGTTTAATGATTGTTCTTTCAAGTTCACCTTAGAACGTAGCATTTTATTTCCAAAGTCTAGTAAGTCTTTGTTTTCTCACAGCAGGGTGTTCACATTACAAGGCTGCAATTTTTATTTGCCCATCAACTGGGCTTTTGGTGGAAATGACGCACCACCGGCAGCATGATGTCCGCAAGATTGGCAACGAGGTGGGTGGGCCGGGAACAAGAAGATGACAAGTTGTTATTCTATTGGTATGTACTGTCTCTTTATAGTGTTTAAAAATTGTTCTTTAAAGTTCACCTTAGAACGTAGCATTTTATTTCCAAAGTCTAGTAAGTCTTTGTTTTCTCACAGCAGGGTGTTCACATTACAAGGCTGCAATTTTTATTTGCCCATCAACTGGGCTTTTGGTGGAAATGACGCACCACCGGCAGCATGATGTCCGCAAGAGTGGCAACGAGGTGGGTGGGCCGGGAACAAGAAGATGACAAGTTGTTATTCTATTGGTATGTACTGTCTCTTTATAGTGTTTAATGATTGTTCTTTCAAGTTCACCTTAGAACGTAGCATTTTATTTCCAAAGTCTAGTAAGTCTTTGTTTTCTCACAGCAGGGTGTTCACGTTACAAGGCTGCAATTTTTATTTGCCCATCAACTGGGCTTTTGGTGGAAATGACGCACCACCGGCAGCATGATGTCCGCAAGAGTGGCAACGAGGTGGGTGGGCCGGGAACAAGAAGATGACAAGTTGTTATTCTATTGGTATGTACTGTCTCTTTATAGTGTTTAAAGATTGTTCTTTCAAGTTCACCATAGAACGTAGCATTTTATTTCCAAAGTCTAGTAAGTCTTTGTTTTCTCACAGCAGGGTGTTCACATTACAAGGCTGCAATTTTTATTTGCCCATCAACTGGGCTTTTGGTGGAAATGACGCACCACTGGCAACATGATGTCCGCAAGAGTGGCAACGAGGTGGGTGGGCCGGGAACAAGAAGATGACAAGTTGTTATTCTATTGGTATGTACTGTCTCTTTATAGTGTTTAAAGATTGTTCTTTCAAGTTCACCTTAGAACGTAGCATTTTATTTCCAAAGTCTAGTAAGTCTTTGTTTTCTCTCAGCAGGGTGTTCACATTACAAGGCTGCAATTTTTATTTGCCCATCAACTGGGCTTTTGGTGGAAATGACGCACCACCGGCAGCATGATGTCCGCAAGAGTGGCAACGAGGTGGGTGGGCCGGGAACAAGAAGATGACAAGTTGTTATTCTATTGGTATGTACTGTCTCTTTATAGTGTTTAAAGATTGTTCTTTCAAGTTCACCATAGAACGTAGCATTTTATTTCCAAAGTCTAGTAAGTCTTTGTTTTCTCACAGCAGGGTGTTCACATTACAAGGCTGCAATTTTTATTTGCCCATCAACTGGGCTTTTGGTGGAAATGACGCACCACTGGCAACATGATGTCCGCAAGAGTGGCAACGAGGTGGGTGGGCCGGGAACAAGAAGATGACAAGTTGTTATTCTATTGGTATGTACTGTCTCTTTATAGTGTTTAAAGATTGTTCTTTCAAGTTCACCTTAGAACGTAGCATTTTATTTCCAAAGTCTAGTAAGTCTTTGTTTTCTCACAGCAGGGTGTTCACATTACAAGGCTGCAATTTTTATTTGCCCATCAACTGGGCTTTTGGTGGAAATGACGCACCACCGGCAGCATGATGTCCGCAAGAGTGGCAACGAGGTGGGTGGGCCGGGAACAAGAAGATGACAAGTTGTTATTCTATTGGTATGTACTGTCTCATTATAGTGTTTAATGATTGTTCTTTCAAGTTCACCTTAGAACGTAGCATTTTATTTCCAAAGTCTAGTAAGTCTTTGTTTTCTCACAGCAGGGTGTTCACATTACAAGGCTGCAATTTTTATTTGCCCATCAACTGGGCTTTTGGTGGAAATGACGCACCACCGGCAGCATGATGTCCGCAAGAGTGGCAACGAGGTGGGTGGGCCGGGAACAAGAAGATGAGAAGTTGTTATTCTATTGGTATGTACTGTCTCTTTATAGTGTTTAATGATTGTTCTTTCAAGTTCACCTTAGAACGTAGCATTTTATTTCCAAAGTCTAGTAAGTCTTTGTTTTCTCACAGCAGGGTGTTCACATTACAAGGCTGCAATTTTTATTTGCCCATCAACTGGGCTTTTGGTGGAAATGACGCACCACCGGCAGCATGATGTCCGCACGAGTGGCAAAGAGGTGGGTGGGCCGGGAACAAGAAGATGACAAGTTGTTATTCTATTGGTATGTACTGTCTCTTTATAGTGTTTAAAGATTGTTCTTTCAAGTTCACCTTAGAACGTAGCATTTTATTTCCAAAGTCTAGTAAGTCTTTGTTTTCTCACAGCAAGGTGTTCACATTACAAGGCTGCAATTTTTATTTGCCCATCAACTGCGCTTTTGGTGGAAATGACGCACCACCGGCAGCATGATGTCCGCAAGAGTGGCAACGAGGTGGGTGGGCCGGGAACAAGAAGATGACAAGTTGTTATTCTATTGGTATGTACTGTCTCTTTATAGTGTTTAATGATTGTTCTCTCATGTTCACCTTAGAACGTAGCATTTTATTTCCAAAGTCTAGTAAGTCTTTGTTTTCTCACAGCAGGGTGTTCACATTACAAGGCTGCAATTTTTATTTGCCCATCAACTGGGCTTTTGGTGGAAATGACGCACCTCCGGCAGCATGATGTCTGCAAGAGTGGCAACGAGGTGGGTGGGCTGGGAACAAGAAGACGACAAGTTGTTATTCTATTGGTATGTACTGTCTCTTTATAGTTTTTAAAGATTGTTCTTTCAAGTTCACCTTAGAACGTAGCATTTTATTTCCAAAGTCTAGTAAGTCTTTGTTTTCTCACAGCAGGGTGTTCACATTGCAAGGCTGCAATTTTTATTTGCTCATCAACTGGGCTTTTGGTGGAAATGACGCACCACCGGCAGCATGATGTCCGCAAGAGTGGTAACGAGGGGGGGGGGGGGGGGGGGGGGAGGGGCGGAACAAGAAGATGGCAAGTTGTTATTCTATTGGTATGTACTGTCGCTTTATAGTGTTTAAAGATTGTTCTTTCAAGTTCACCTTAGAACGTAGCATTTTATTTCCAAAGTCTAGTAAGTCTTTGTTTTCTCACAGCAGGGTGTTCACATTACAAGGCTGCAATTTTTATTTGCCCATCAACTGGGCTTTTGGTGGAAATGACGCACCACCGGCAGCATGATTTCCGCAAGAGTGGCAACGAGGTGGGTGGGCCGGGAACAAGAAGATGACAAGTTGTTATTCTATTGGTATGTACTGTCTCTTTATAGTGTTTAAAGATTGTTCTTTCAAGTTCACCATAGAACGTAGCATTTTATTTCCAAAGTCTAGTAAGTCTTTGTTTTCTCACAGCAGGGTGTTCACATTACAAGACTGCAATTTTTATTTGCCCATCAACTGGGCTTTTGGTGGAAATGACGCACCACCGGCAGCATGATGTCCGCAAGAGTGGCAACGACGTGGGTGGGCCGGGAACAAGAAGATGACAAGTTGTTATTCTATTGGTATGTACTGTCTCTTTATAGTGTTTAAAGATTGTTCTTTCAAGTTCACCTTAGAACGTAGCATTTTATTTCCAAAGTATAGTAAGTCTTTGTTTTCTCACAGCAGGGTGTTCACATTACAAGGCTGCAATTTTTATTTGCCCATCAACTGGGCTTTTGGTGGAAATGACGCACCACCGGCAGCATGATGTCCGCAAGAGTGGCAACGAGGTGGGTGGGCCGGGAACAAGAAGATGACAAGTTGTTATTCTATTGGTATGTACTGTCTCTTTATAGTGTTTAAAGATTGTTCTTTCAAGTTCACCTTAGAACGTAGCATTTTATTTCCAAAGTCTAGTAAGTCTTTGTTTTCTCACAGCAGGGTGTTCACATTACAAGGCTGCAATTTTTATTTGCCCATCAACTGGGCTTTTGGTGGAAATGACGCACCACCGGCAGCATGATGTCCGCAAGAGTGGCAACGAGGTGGGTGGGCCGGGAACAAGAAGATGACAAGTTGTTATTCTATTGGTATGTACTGTCTCTTTATAGTGTTTAAAGATTGTTCTTTCAAGTTCACCATAGAACGTAGCATTTTATTTCCAAAGTCTAGTAAGTCTTTGTTTTCTCACAGCAGGGTGTTCACATTACAAGGCTGCAATTTTTATTTGCCCATCAACTGGGCTTTTGGTGGAAATGACGCACCACTGGCAACATGATGTCCGCAAGAGTGGCAACGAGGTGGGTGGGCCGGGAACAAGAAGATGACAAGTTGTTATTCTATTGGTATGTACTGTCTCTTTATAGTGTTTAAAGATTGTTCTTTCAAGTTCACCTTAGAACGTAGCATTTTATTTCCAAAGTCTAGTAAGTCTTTGTTTTCTCTCAGCAGGGTGTTCACATTACAAGGCTGCAATTTTTATTTGCCCATCAACTGGGCTTTTGGTGGAAATGACGCACCACTGGCAACATGATGTCCGCAAGAGTGGCAACGAGGTGGGTGGGCCGGGAACAAGAAGATGACAAGTTGTTATTCTATTGGTATGTACTGTCTCTTTATAGTGTTTAAAGATTGTTCTTTCAAGTTCACCTTAGAACGTAGCATTTTATTTCCAAAGTCTAGTAAGTCTTTGTTTTCTCACAGCAGGGTGTTCACATTACAAGGCTGCAATTTTTATTTGCCCATCAACTGGGCTTTTGGTGGAAATGACGCACCACCGGCAGCATGATGTCCGCAAGAGTGGCAACGAGGTGGGTGGGCCGGGAACAAGAAGATGACAAGTTGTTATTCTATTGGTATGTACTGTCTCTTTATAGTGTTTAAAGATTGTTCTTTCAAGTTCACCATAGAACGTAGCATTTTATTTCCAAAGTCTAGTAAGTCTTTGTTTTCTCACAGCAGGGTGTTCACATTACAAGGCTGCAATTTTTATTTGCCCATCAACTGGGCTTTTGGTGGAAATGACGCACCACCGGCAGCATGATGTCCACAAGAGTGGCAACGAGGTGGGTGGGCCGGGAACAAGAAGATGACAAGTTGTTATTCTATTGGTATGTACTGTCTCTTTATTGTGTTTAAAGATTGTTCTTTCAAGTTCACCTTAGAACGTAGCATTTTATTTCCAAAGTCTAGTAAGTCTTTGTTTTCTCACAGCAGGGTGTTCACATTACAAGGCTGCAATTTTTATTTGCCCATCAACTGGGCTTTTGGTGGAAATGACGCACCACTGGCAACATGATGTCCGCAAGAGTGGCAACGAGGTGGGTGGGCCGGGAACAAGAAGATGACAAGTTGTTATTCTATTGGTATGTACTGTCTCTTTATAGTGTTTAATGATTGTTCTTTCAAGTTCACCTTAGAACGTAGCATTTTATTTCCAAAGTCTAGTAAGTCTTTGTTTTCTCACAGCAGGGTGTTCACATTACAAGGCTGCAATTTTTATTTGCCCATCAACTGGGCTTTTGGTGGAAATGACGCACCACCGGCAGCATGATGTCCGCAAGAGTGGCAACGAGGTGGGTGGGCCGGGAACAAGAAGATGACAAGTTGTTATTCTATTGGTATGTACTGTCTCTTTATAGTGTTTAAAGATTGTTCTTTCAAGTTCACCTTAGAACGTAGCATTTTATTTCCAAAGTCTAGTAAGTCTTTGTTTTCTCACAGCAGGGTGTTCACATTACAAGGCTGCAATTTTTATTTGCCCATCAACTGGGCTTTTGGTGGAAATGACGCACCACTGGCAACATGATGTCCGCAAGAGTGGCAACGAGGTGGGTGGGCCGGGAACAAGAAGATGACAAGTTGTTATTCTATTGGTATGTACTGTCTCTTTATAGTGTTTAAAGATTGTTCTTTCAAGTTCACCTTAGAACGTAGCATTTTATTTCCAAAGTCTAGTAAGTCTTTGTTTTCTCACAGCAGGGTGTTCACATTACAAGGCTGCAATTTTTATTTGCCCATCAACTGGGCTTTTGGTGGAAATGACGCACCACCGGCAGCATGATGTCCGAAAGAGTGGCAACGAGGTGGGTGGGCCGGGAACAAGAAGATGACAAGTTGTTATTCTATTGGTATGTACTGTCTCTTTATAGTGTTTAAAGATTGTTCTTTCAAGTTCACCTTAGAACGTAGCATTTTATTTCCAAAGTCTAGTAAGTCTTTGTTTTCTCACAGCAGGGTGTTCACATTACAAGGCTGCAATTTTTATTTGCCCATCAACTGGGCTTTTGGTGGAAATGACGCACCACTGGCAACATGATGTCCGCAAGAGTGGCAACGAGGTGGGTGGGCCGGGAACAAGAAGATGACAAGTTGTTATTCTATTGGTATGTACTGTCTCTTTATAGTGTTTAATGATTGTTCTTTCAAGTTCACCTTAGAACGTAGCATTTTATTTCCAAAGTCTAGTAAGTCTTTGTTTTCTCACAGCAGGGTGTTCACATTACAAGGCTGCAATTTTTATTTGCCCATCAACTGGGCTTTTGGTGGAAATGACGCACCACTGGCAACATGATGTCCGCAAGAGTGGCAACGAGGTGGGTGGGCCGGGAACAAGAAGATGACAAGTTGTTATTCTATTGGTATGTACTGTCTCTTTATAGTGTTTAAAGATTGTTCTTTCAAGTTCACCTTAGAACGTAGCATTTTATTTCCAAAGTCTAGTAAGTCTTTGTTTTCTCACAGCAGGGTGTTCACATTACAAGGCTGCAATTTTTATTTGCCCATCAACTGGGCTTTTGGTGGAAATGACGCACCACCGGCAGCATGATGTCCACAAGAGTGGCAACGAGGTGGGTGGGCCGGGAACAAGAAGATGACAAGTTGTTATTCTATTGGTATGTACTGTCTCTTTATAGTGTTTAAAGATTGTTCTTTCAAGTTCACCATAGAACGTAGCATTTTATTTCCAAAGTCTAGTAAGTCTTTGTTTTCTCACAGCAGGGTGTTCACATTACAAGGCTGCAATTTTTATTTGCCCATCAACTGGGCTTTTGGTGGAAATGACGCACCACTGGCAACATGATGTCCGCAAGAGTGGCAACGAGGTGGGTGGGCCGGGAACAAGAAGATGACAAGTTGTTATTCTATTGGTATGTACTGTCTCTTTATAGTGTTTAAAGATTGTTCTTTCAAGTTCACCTTAGAACGTAGCATTTTATTTCCAAAGTCTAGTAAGTCTTTGTTTTCTCACAGCAGGGTGTTCACATTACAAGGCTGCAATTTTTATTTGCCCATCAACTGGGCTTTTGGTGGAAATGACGCACCACCGGCAGCATGATGTCCGCAAGAGTGGCAACGAGGTGGGTGGGCCGGGAACAAGAAGATGACAAGTTGTTATTCTATTGGTATGTACTGTCTCTTTATAGTGTTTAAAGATTGTTCTTTCAAGTTCACCATAGAACGTAGCATTTTATTTCCAAAGTCTAGTAAGTCTTTGTTTTCTCACAGCAGGGTGTTCACATTACAAGGCTGCAATTTTTATTTGCCCATCAACTGGGCTTTTGGTGGAAATGACGCACCACCGGCAGCATGATGTCCACAAGAGTGGCAACGAGGTGGGTGGGCCGGGAACAAGAAGATAACAAGTTGTTATTCTATTGGTATGTACTGTCTCTTTATTGTGTTTAAAGATTGTTCTTTCAAGTTCACCTTAGAACGTAGCATTTTATTTCCAAAGTCTAGTAAGTCTTTGTTTTCTCACAGCAGGGTGTTCACATTACAAGGCTGCAATTTTTATTTGCCCATCAACTGGGCTTTTGGTGGAAATGACGCACCACCGGCAGCATGATGTCCGCAAGAGTGGCAACGAGGTGAGTGGGCCGGGAACAAGAAGATGACAAGTTGTTATTCTATTGGTATGTACTGTCTCTTTATAGTGTTTAATGATTGTTCTCTCATGTTCACCTTAGAACGTAGCATTTTATTTCCAAAGTCTAGTAAGTCTTTGTTTTCTCACAGCAGGGTGTTCACATTACAAGGCTGCAATTTTTATTTGCCCATCAACTGGGCTTTTGGTGGAAATGACGCACCACCGGCAGCATGATGTCCGCAAGAGTGGCAACGAGGTGGGTGGGCCGGGAACAAGAAGACGACAAGTTGTTATTCTATTGGTATGTACTGTCTCTTTATAGTGTTTAAAGATTGTTCTTTCAAGTTCACCTTAGAACGTAGCATTTTATTTCCAAAGTCTAGTAAGTCTTTGTTTTCTCACAGCAGGGTGTTCACATTACAAGGCTGCAATTTTTATTTGCCCATCAACTGGGCTTTTGGTGGAAATGACGCACCACCGGCAGCATGATGTCCGCAAGAGTGGCAACGAGGTGGGTGGGCCGGGAACAAGAAGATGACAAGTTGTTATTCTATTGGTATGTACTGTCTCTTTATAGTGTTTAAAGATTGTTCTTTCAAGTTCACCTTAGAACGTAGCATTTTATTTCCAAAGTCTAGTAAGTCTTTGTTTTCTCACAGCAGGGTGTTCACATTACAAGGCTGCAATTTTTATTTGCCCATCAACTGGGCTTTTGGTGAAAATGACGCACCACCGGCAGCATGATGTCCGCAAGAGTGGCAACGAGGTGGGTGGGCCGGGAACAAGAAGATGGCAAGTTGTTATTCTATTGGTATGTACTGTCTCTTTATAGTGTTTAAAGATTGTTCTTCCAAGTTCACCTTAGAACGTAGCATTTTATTTCCAAAGTCTAGTAAGTCTTTGTTTTCTCACAGCAGGGTGTTCACATTACAAGGCTGCAATTTTTATTTGCCCATCAACTGGGCTTTTGGTGGAAATGACGCACCACCGGCAGCATGATGTCCGCAAGAGTGGCAACGAGGTGGGTGGGCCGGGAACAAGAAGATGACAAGTTGTTATTCTATTGGTATGTACTGTCTCTTTATAGTGTTTAAAGATTGTTCTTTCAAGTTCACCTTAGAACGTAGCATTTTATTTCCAGAGTCTAGTAAGTCTTTGTTTTCTCACAGCAGGGTGTTCACATTACAAGGCTGCAATTTTTATATGCCCATCAACTGGGCTTTTGGTGAAAATGACGCACCACCGGCAGCATGATGTCCGCAAGAGTGGCAACGAGGTGGGTGGGCCGGGAACAAGAAGATGGCAAGTTGTTATTCTATTGGTATGTACTGTCTCTTTATAGTGTTTAAAGATTGTTCTTTCAAGTTCACCTTAGAACGTAGCATTTTATTTCCAAAGTCTAGTAAGTCTTTGTTTTCTCACAGCAGGGTGTTCACATTACAAGGCTGCAATTTTTATTTGCCCATCAACTGGGCTTTTGTTGGAAATGACGCACCACCGGCAGCATGATGTCCGCAAGAGTGGCAACGAGGTGGGTGGGCCGGGAACAAGAAGATGACAAGTTGTTATTCTATTGGTATGTACTGTCTCTTTATAGTGTTTAAAGATTGTTCTTTCAAGTTCACCTTAGAACGTAGCATTTTATTTCCAGAGTCTAGTAAGTCTTTGTTTTCTCACAGCAGGGTGTTCACATTACAAGGCTGCAATTTTTATTTGCCCATCAACTGGGCTTTTGGTGAAAATGACGCACCACCGGCAGCATGATGTCCGCAAGAGTGGCAACGAGGTGGGTGGGCCGGGAACAAGAAGATGGCAAGTTGTTATTCTATTGGTATGTACTGTCTCTTTATAGTGTTTAAAGATTGTTCTTTCAAGTTCACCTTAGAACGTAGCATTTTATTTCCAAAGTCTAGTAAGTCTTTGTTTTCTCACAGCAGGGTGTTCACATTACAAGGCTGCAATTTTTATTTGCCCATCAACTGGGCTTTTGGTGAAAATGACGCACCACCGGCAGCATGATGTCCGCAAGAGTGGCAACGAGGTGGGTGGGCCGGGAACAAGAAGATGACAAGTTGTTATTCTATTGGTATGTACTGTCTCTTTATAGGGTTTAAAGATTGTTCTTTCAAGTTCACCTTAGAACGTAGCATTTTATTTCCAAAGTCTAGTAAGTCTTTGTTTTCTCACAGCAGGGTGTTCACATTACAAGGCTGCAATATTTATTTGCCCATCAACTGGGCTTTTGGTGGAAATGACGCACCACCGGCAGCATGATGTCCGCAAGAGTGGCAACGAGGTGGGTGGGCCGGGAACAAGAAGATGACAAGTTGTTATTCTATTGGTATGTACTGTCTCTTTATAGTGTTAAAAATTGTTCTTTCAAGTTCACCATAGAACGTAGCATTTTATTTCCAGAGTCTAGTAAGTCTTTGTTTTCTCACAGCAGGGTGTTCACATTACAAGGCTGCAATTTTTATTTGCCCATCAACTGGGCTTTTGGTGAAAATGACGCACCACCGGCAGCATGATGTCCGCAAGAGTGGCAACGAGGTGGGTGGGCCGGGAACAAGAAGATGGCAAGTTGTTATTCTATTGGTATGTACTGTCTCTTTATAGTGTTTAAAGATTGTTCTTTCAAGTTCACCTTAGAACGTAGCATTTTATTTCCAAAGTCTAGTAAGTCTTTGTTTTCTCACAGCAGGGTGTTCACATTACAAGGCTGCAATTTTTATTTGCCCATCAACTGGGCTTTTGGTGGAAATGACGCACCTCCGGCAGCATGATGTCTGCAAGAGTGGCAACGAGGTGGGTGGGCTGGGAACAAGAAGACGACAAGTTGTTATTCTATTGGTATGTACTGTCTCTTTATAGTTTTTAAAATTGTTCTTTCAAGTTCACCTTAGAACGTAGCATTTTATTTCCAAAGTCTAGTAAGTCTTTGTTTTCTCACAGCAGGGTGTTCACATTACAAGGCTGCAATTTTTATTTGCTCATCAACTGGGCTTTTGGTGGAAATGACGCACCACCGGCAGCATGATGTCCGCAAGAGTGGCAACGAGGTGGGTGGGCCGGGAACAAGAAGACGACAAGTTGTTATTCTATTGGTATGTACTGTCTCTTTATAGTGTTTAAAGATTGTTCTTTCAAGTTCACCTTAGAACGTAGCATTTTATTCCCAAAGTCTAGTAAGTCTTTGTTTTCTCACAGCAGGGTGTTCACATTACAAGGCTGCAATTTTTATTTGCCCATCAACTGGGCTTTTGGTGGAAATGACGCACCACCGGCAGCATGATGTCCACAAGAGTGGCAACGAGGTGGGTGGGCCGGGAACAAGAAGATGACAAGTTGTTATTCTATTGGTATGTACTGTCTCTTTATAGTGTTTAAAGATTGTTCTTTCAAGTTCACCTTAGAACGTAGCATTTTATTTCCAAAGTCTAGTAAGTCTTTGTTTTCTCACAGCAGGGTGTTCACATTGCAAGGCTGCAATTTTTATTTGCCCATCAACTGGGCTTTTGGTGGAAATGACGCACCACCGGCAGCATGATGTCCGCAAGAGTGGTAACGAGGGGGGGGGGGGGGAGGGGCGGAACAAGAAGATGGCAAGTTGTTATTCTATTGGTATGTACTGTCGCTTTATAGTGTTTAAAGATTGTTCTTTCAAGTTCACCTTAGAACGTAGCATTTTATTTCCAAAGTCTAGTAAGTCTTTGTTTTCTCACAGCAGGGTGTTCACATTACAAGGCTGCAATTTTTATTTGCCCATCAACTGGGCTTTTGGTGGAAATGACGCACCACCGGCAGCATGATGTCCGCAAGAGTGGCAACGAGGTGGGTGGGCCGGGAACAAGAAGATGACAAGTTGTTATTCTATTGGTATGTACTGTCTCTTTATAGTGTTTAAAGATTGTTCTTTCAAGTTCACCTTAGAACGTAGCATTTTATTTCCAAAGTCTAGTAAGTCTTTGTTTTCTCACAGCAGGGTGTTCACATTACAAGGCTGCAATTTTTATTTGCCCATCAACTGGGCTTTTGGTGGAAATGACGCACCACCGGCAGCATGATGTCCGCAAGAGTGGCAACGAGGTGGGTGGGCCGGGAACAAGAAGATGACAAGTTGTTATTCTATTGGTATGTACTGTCTCTTTATAGTGTTTAAAGATTGTTCTTTCAAGTTCACCTTAGAACGTAGCATTTTATTTCCAAAGTCTAGTAAGTCTTTGTTTTCTCTCAGCAGGGTGTTCACATTACAAGGCTGCAATTTTTATTTGCCCATCAACTGGGCTTTTGGTGGAAATGACGCACCACTGGCAACATGATGTCCGCAAGAGTGGCAACGAGGTGGGTGGGCCGGGAACAAGAAGATGACAAGTTGTTATTCTATTGGTATGTACTGTCTCTTTATAGTGTTTAAAGATTGTTCTTTCAAGTTCACCTTAGAACGTAGCATTTTATTTCCAAAGTCTAGTAAGTCTTTGTTTTCTCACAGCAGTGTGTTCACATTACAAGGCTGCAATTTTTATTTGCCCATCAACTGGGCTTTTGGTGGAAATGACGCACCACCGGCAGCATGATGTCCGCAAGAGTGGCAACGAGGTGGGTGGGCCGGGAACAAGAAGATGACAAGTTGTTATTCTATTGGTATGTACTGTCTCTTTATAGTGTTTAAAGATTGTTCTTTCAAGTTCACCATAGAACGTAGCATTTTATTTCCAAAGTCTAGTAAGTCTTTGTTTTCTCACAGCAGGGTGTTCACATTACAAGGCTGCAATTTTTATTTGCCCATCAACTGGGCTTTTGGTGGAAATGACGCACCACCGGCAGCATGATGTCCACAAGAGTGGCAACGAGGTGGGTGGGCCGGGAACAAGAAGATGACAAGTTGTTATTCTATTGGTATGTACTGTCTCTTTATTGTGTTTAATGATTGTTCTTTCAAGTTCACCTTAGAACGTAGCATTTTATTTCCAAAGTCTAGTAAGTCTTTGTTTTCTCACAGCAGGGTGTTCACATTACAAGGCTGCAATTTTTATTTGCCCATCAACTGGGCTTTTGGTGGAAATGACGCACCACTGGCAACATGATGTCCGCAAGAGTGGCAACGAGGTGGGTGGGCCGGGAACAAGAAGATGACAAGTTGTTATTCTATTGGTATGTACTGTCTCTTTATAGTGTTTAATGATTGTTCTTTCAAGTTCACCTTAGAACGTAGCATTTTATTTCCAAAGTCTAGTAAGTCTTTGTTTTCTCACAGCAGGGTGTTCACATTACAAGGCTGCAATTTTTATTTGCCCATCAACTGGGCTTTTGGTGGAAATGACGCACCACCGGCAGCATGATGTCCGCAAGAGTGGCAACGAGGTGGGTGGGCCGGGAACAAGAAGATGACAAGTTGTTATTTTATTGGTATGTACTGTCTCTTTATAGTGTTTAAAGATTGTTCTTTCAAGTTCACCTTAGAACGTAGCATTTTATTTCCAAAGTCTAGTAAGTCTTTGTTTTCTCACAGCAGGGTGTTCACATTACAAGGCTGCAATTTTTATTTGCCCATCAACTGGGCTTTTGGTGGAAATGACGCACCACTGGCAACATGATGTCCGCAAGAGTGGCAACGAGGTGGGTGGGCCGGGAACAAGAAGATGACAAGTTGTTATTCTATTGGTATGTACTGTCTCTTTATAGTGTTTAAAGATTGTTCTTTCAAGTTCACCTTAGAACGTAGCATTTTATTTCCAAAGTCTAGTAAGTCTTTGTTTTCTCACAGCAGGGTGTTCACATTACAAGTCTGCAATTTTTATTTGCCCATCAACTGGGCTTTTGGTGGAAATGACGCACCACTGGCAACATGATGTCCGCAAGAGTGGCAACGAGGTGGGTGGGCCGGGAACAAGAAGATGACAAGTTGTTATTCTATTGGTATGTACTGTCTCTTTATAGTGTTTAAAGATTGTTCTTTCAAGTTCACCTTAGAACGTAGCATTTTATTTCCAAAGTCTAGTAAGTCTTTGTTTTCTCACAGCAGGGTGTTCACATTACAAGGCTGCAATTTTTATTTGCCCATCAACTGGGCTTTTGGTGGAAATGACGCACCACCGGCAGCATGATGTCCGCAAGAGTGGCAACGAGGTGGGTGGGCCGGGAACAAGAAGATGACAAGTTGTTATTCTATTGGTATGTACTGTCTCTTTATAGTGTTTAAAGATTGTTCTTTCAAGTTCACCTTAGAACGTAGCATTTTATTTCCAAAGTCTAGTAAGTCTTTGTTTTCTCACAGCAGGGTGTTCACATTACAAGGCTGCAATTTTTATTTGCCCATCAACTGGGCTTTTGGTGGAAATGACGCACCACTGGCAACATGATGTCCGCAAGAGTGGCAACGAGGTGGGTGGGCCGGGAACAAGAAGATGACAAGTTGTTATTCTATTGGTATGTACTGTCTCTTTATAGTGTTTAATGATTGTTCTTTCAAGTTCACCTTAGAACGTAGCATTTTATTTCCAAAGTCTAGTAAGTCTTTGTTTTCTCACAGCAGGGTGTTCACATTACAAGGCTGCAATTTTTATTTGCCCATCAACTGGGCTTTTGGTGGAAATGACGCACCACTGGCAACATGATGTCCGCAAGAGTGGCAACGAGGTGGGTGGGCCGGGAACAAGAAGATGACAAGTTGTTATTCTATTGGTATGTACTGTCTCTTTATAGTGTTTAAAGATTGTTCTTTCAAGTTCACCTTAGAACGTAGCATTTTATTTCCAAAGTCTAGTAAGTCTTTGTTTTCTCACAGCAGGGTGTTCACATTACAAGGCTGCAATTTTTATTTGCCCATCAACTGGGCTTTTGGTGGAAATGACGCACCACCGGCAGCATGATGTCCACAAGAGTGGCAACGAGGTGGGTGGGCCGGGAACAAGAAGATGACAAGTTGTTATTCTATTGGTATGTACTGTCTCTTTATTGTGTTTAAAGATTGTTCTTTCAAGTTCACCTTAGAACGTAGCATTTTATTTCCAAAGTCTAGTAAGTCTTTGTTTTCTCACAGCAGGGTGTTCACATTACAAGGCTGCAATTTTTATTTGCCCATCACCTGGGCTTTTGGTGGAAATGACGCACCACTGGCAACATGATGTCCGCAAGAGTGGCAACGAGGTGGGTGGGCCGGGAACAAGAAGATGACAAGTTGTTATTCTATTGGTATGTACTGTCTCTTTATAGTGTTTAAAGATTGTTCTTTCAAGTTCACCTTAGAACGTAGCATTTTATTTCCAAAGTCTAGTAAGTCTTTGTTTTCTCACAGCAGGGTGTTCACATTACAAGGCTGCAATTTTTATTTGCCCATCAACTGGGCTTTTGGTGGAAATGACGCACCACCGGCAGCATGATGTCCGCAAGAGTGGCAACGAGGTGGGTGGGCCGGGAACAAGAAGATGACAAGTTGTTATTCTATTGGTATGTACTGTCTCTTTATAGTGTTTAAAGATTGTTCTTTCAAGTTCACCATAGAACGTAGCATTTTATTTCCAAAGTCTAGTAAGTCTTTGTTTTCTCACAGCAGGGTGTTCACATTACAAGGCTGCAATTTTTATTTGCCCATCAACTGGGCTTTTGGTGGAAATGACGCACCACCGGCAGCATGATGTCCACAAGAGTGGCAACGAGGTGGGTGGGCCGGGAACAAGAAGATAACAAGTTGTTATTCTATTGGTATGTACTGTCTCTTTATTGTGTTTAAAGATTGTTCTTTCAAGTTCACCTTAGAACGTAGCATTTTATTTCCAAAGTCTAGTAAGTCTTTGTTTTCTCACAGCAGGGTGTTCACATTACAAGGCTGCAATTTTTATTTGCCCATCAACTGGGCTTTTGGTGGAAATGACGCACCACCGGCAGCATGATGTCCGCAAGAGTGGCAACGAGGTGAGTGGGCCGGGAACAAGAAGATGACAAGTTGTTATTCTATTGGTATGTACTGTCTCTTTATAGTGTTTAATGATTGTTCTTTCAAGTTCACCTTAGAACGTAGCATTTT
Source organism: Schistocerca cancellata (assembly GCF_023864275.1). Lineage (NCBI taxonomy): Eukaryota > Metazoa > Arthropoda > Insecta > Orthoptera > Acrididae > Schistocerca > Schistocerca cancellata. The sequence continues at coordinate 28,805,708 of NC_064637.1, read as the reverse complement.
ATTTCCAAAGTCTAGTAAGTCTTTGTTTTCTCACAGCAGGGTGTTCACATTACAAGGCTGCAATTTTTATTTGCCCATCAACTGGGCTTTTGGTGGAAATGACGCACCACCGGCAGCATGATGTCCGCAAGAGTGGCAACGAGGTGGGTGGGCCGGGAACAAGAAGATGAGAAGTTGTTATTCTATTGGTATGTACTGTCTCTTTATAGTGTTTAATGATTGTTCTTTCAAGTTCACCTTAGAACGTAGCATTTTATTTCCAAAGTCTAGTAAGTCTTTGTTTTCTCACAGCAGGGTGTTCACATTACAAGGCTGCAATTTTTATTTGCCCATCAACTGGGCTTTTGGTGGAAATGACGCACCACCGGCAGCATGATGTCCGCAAGAGTGGCAACGAGGTGGGTGGGCCGGGAACAAGAAGATGACAAGTTGTTATTCTATTGGTATGTACTGTCTCTTTATGGTGTTTAAAGATTGTTCTTTCAAGTTCACCTTAGAACGTAGCATTTTATTTCCAAAGTCTAGTAAGTCTTTGTTTTCTCACAGCAGGGTGTTCACATTACAAGGCTGCAATTTTTATTTGCCCATCAACTGCGCTTTTGGTGGAAATGACGCACCACCGGCAGCATGATGTCCGCAAGAGTGGCAACGAGGTGGGTGGGCCGGGAACAAGAAGATGACAAGTTGTTATTCTATTGGTATGTACTGTCTCTTTATAGTGTTTAATGATTGTTCTCTCATGTTCACCTTAGAACGTAGCATTTTATTTCCAAAGTCTAGTAAGTCTTTGTTTTCTCACAGCAGGGTGTTCACATTACAAGGCTGCAATTTTTATTTGCCCATCAACTGGGCTTTTGGTGGAAATGACGCACCGCCGGCAGCATGATGTCCGCAAGAGTGGCAACGAGGTGGGTGGGCTGGGAACAAGAAGACGACAAGTTGTTATTCTATTGGTATGTACTGTCTCTTTATAGTTTTTAAAGATTGTTCTTTCAAGTTCACCTTAGAACGTAGCATTTTATTTCCAAAGTCTAGTAAGTCTTTGTTTTCTCACAGCAGGGTGTTCACATTACAAGGCTGCAATTTTTATTTGCTCATCAACTGGGCTTTTGGTGGAAATGACGCACCACCGGCAGCATGATGTCCGCAAGAGTGGCAACGAGGTGGGTGGGCCGGGAACAAGAAGACGACAAGTTGTTATTCTATTGGTATGTACTGTCTCTTTATAGTGTTTAAAGATTGTTCTTTCAAGTTCACCTTAGAACGTAGCATTTTATTTCCAAAGTCTAGTAAGTCTTTGTTTTCTCACAGCAGGGTGTTCACATTACAAGGCTGCAATTTTTATTTGCCCATCAACTGGGCTTTTGGTGGAAATGACGCACCACCGGCAGCATGATGTCCGCAAGAGTGGCAACGAGGTGGGTGGGCCGGGAACAAGAAGATGACAAGTTGTTATTCTATTGGTATGTACTGTCTCTTTATAGTGTTTAAAGATTGTTCTTTCAAGTTCACCTTAGAACGTAGCATTTTATTTCCAAAGTCTAGTAAGTCTTTGTTTTCTCACAGCAGGGTGTTCACATTACAAGGCTGCAATTTTTATTTGCCCATCAACTGGGCTTTTGGTGAAAATGACGCACCACCGGCAGCATGATGTCCGCAAGAGTGGCAACGAGGTGGGTGGGCCGGGAACAAGAAGATGGCAAGTTGTTATTCTATTGGTATGTACTGTCTCTTTATAGTGTTTAAAGATTGTTCTTTCAAGTTCACCTTAGAACGTAGCATTATATTTCCAAAGTCTAGTAAGTCTTTGTTTTCTCACAGCAGGGTGTTCACATTACAAGGCTGCAATTTTTATTTGCCCATCAACTGGGCTTTTGGTGGAAATGACGCACCACCGGCAGCATGATGTCCGCAAGAGTGGCAACGAGGTGGGTGGGCCGGAAACAAGAAGATGACAAGTTGTTATTCTATTGGTATGTACTGTCTCTTTATAGTGTTTAAAGATTGTTCTTTCAAGTTCACCTTAGAACGTAGCATTTTATTTCCAGAGTCTAGTAAGTCTTTGTTTTCTCACAGCAGGGTGTTCACATTACAAGGCTGCAATTTTTATATGCCCATCAACTGGGCTTTTGGTGAAAATGACGCACCACCGGCAGCATGATGTCCGCAAGAGTGGCAACGAGGTGGGTGGGCCGGGAACAAGAAGATGGCAAGTTGTTATTCTATTGGTATGTACTGTCTCTTTATAGTGTTTAAAGATTGTTCTTTCAAGTTCACCTTAGAACGTAGCATTTTATTTCCAAAGTCTAGTAAGTCTTTGTTTTCTCACAGCAGGGTGTTCACATTACAAGGCTGCAATTTTTATTTGCCCATCAACTGGGCTTTTGGTGGAAATGACGCACCACCGGCAGCATGATGTCCGCAAGAGTGGCAACGAGGTGGGTGGGCAGGGAACAAGAAGATGACAAGTTGTTATTCTATTGGTATGTACTGTCTCTTTATAGTGTTTAAAGATTGTTCTTTCAAGTTCACCTTAGAACGTAGCATTTTATTTCCAGAGTCTAGTAAGTCTTTGTTTTCTCACAGCAGGGTGTTCACATTACAAGGCTGCAATTTTTATTTGCCCATCAACTGGGCTTTTGGTGAAAATGACGCACCACCGGCAGCATGATGTCCGCAAGAGTGGCAACGAGGTGGGTGGGCCGGGAACAAGAAGATGGCAAGTTGTTATTCTATTGGTATGTACTGTCTCTTTATAGTGTTTAAAGATTGTTCTTTCAAGTTCACCTTAGAACGTAGCATTTTATTTCCAAAGTCTAGTAAGTCTTTGTTTTCTCACAGCAGGGTGTTCACATTACAAGGCTGCAATTTTTATTTGCCCATCAACTGGGCTTTTGGTGAAAATGACGCACCACCGGCAGCATGATGTCCGCAAGAGTGGCAACGAGGTGGGTGGGCCGGGAACAAGAAGATGACAAGTTGTTATTCTATTGGTATGTACTGTCTCTTTATAGGGTTTAAAGATTGTTCTTTCAAGTTCACCTTAGAACGTAGCATTTTATTTCCAAAGTCTAGTAAGTCTTTGTTTTCTCACAGCAGGGTGTTCACATTACAAGGCTGCAATATTTATTTGCCCATCAACTGGGCTTTTGGTGGAAATGACGCACCACCGGCAGCATGATGTCCGCAAGAGTGGCAACGAGGTGGGTGGGCCGGGAACAAGAAGATGACAAGTTGTTATTCTATTGGTATGTACTGTCTCTTTATAGTGTTAAAAATTGTTCTTTCAAGTTCACCATAGAACGTAGCATTTTATTTCCAGAGTCTAGTAAGTCTTTGTTTTCTCACAGCAGGGTGTTCACATTACAAGGCTGCAATTTTTATTTGCCCATCAACTGGGCTTTTGGTGAAAATGACGCACCACCGGCAGCATGATGTCCGCAAGAGTGGCAACGAGGTGGGTGGGCCGGGAACAAGAAGATGGCAAGTTGCTATTCTATTGGTATGTACTGTCTCTTTATAGTGTTTAAAGATTGTTCTTTCAAGTTCACCTTAGAACGTAGCATTTTATTTCCAAAGTCTAGTAAGTCTTTGTTTTCTCACAGCAGGGTGTTCACATTACAAGGCTGCAAATTTTATTTGCCCATCAACTGGGCTTTTGGTTAAAATGACGCACCACCGGCAGCATGATGTCCGCAAGAGTGGCAACGAGGTGGGTGGGCCGGGAACAAGAAGATGACAAGTTGTTATTCTATTGGTATGTACTGTCTCTTTATAGTGTTTAAAGATTGTTCTTTCAAGTTCACCTTAGAACGTAGCATTTTATTTCCAAAGTCTAGTAAGTCTTTGTTTTCTCACAGCAGGGTGTTCACATTACAAGGCTGCAATTTTTATTTGCCCATCAACTGGGCTTTTGGTTAAAATGACGCACCACCGGCAGCATGATGTCCGCAAGAGTGGCAACGAGGTGGGTGGGCCGGGAACAAGAAGATGGCAAGTTGTTATTCTATTGGTATGTACTGTCTCTTTATAGGGTTTAAAGATTGTTCTTTCAAGTTCACCTTAGAACGTAGCATTTTATTTCCAAAGTCTAGTAAGTCTTTGTTTTCTCACAGCAGGGTGTTCACATTACAAGGCTGCAATTTTTATTTGCCCATCAACTGGGCTTTTGGTGAAAATGACGCACCACCGGCAGCATGATGTCCGCAAGAGTGGCAACGAGGTGGGTGGGCCGGGAACAAGAAGATGACAAGTTGTTATTCTATTGGTATGTACTGTCTCTTTATAGTGTTTAAAGATTGTTCTTTCAAGTTCACCATAGAACGTAGCATTTTATTTCCAGAGTCTAGTAAGTCTTTGTTTTCTCACAGCAGGGTGTTCACATTACAAGGCTGCAATTTTTATTTGCCCATCAACTGGGCTTTTGGTGAAAATGACGCACCACCGGCAGCATGATGTCCGCAAGTGTGGCAACGAGGTGGGTGGGCCGGGAACAAGAAGATGGCAAGTTGTTATTCTATTGGTATGTACTGTCTCTTTATAGTGTTTAAAGATTGTTCTTTCAAGTTCACCTTAGAACGTAGCATTTTATTTCCAAAGTCTAGTAAGTCTTTGTTTTCTCACAGCAGGGTGTTCACATTACAAGGCTGCAATTTTTATTTCCCATCAACTGGGCTTTTGGTGGAAATGACGCACCACCGGCAGCATGATGTCCGCAAGAGTGGCAACGAGGTGGGTGGGCCGGGAACAAGAAGATGACAAGTTGTTATTCTATTGGTATGTACTGTCTCTTTATGGTGTTTAAAGATTGTTCTTTCAAGTTCACCATAGAACGTAGCATTTTATTTCCAGAGTCTAGTAAGTCTTTGTTTTCTCACAGCAGGGTGTTCACATTACAAGGCTGCAATTTTTATTTGCCCATCAACTGGGCTTTTGGTGAAAATGACGCACCACCGGCAGCATGATGTCCGCAAGAGTGGCAACGAGGTGGGTGGGCCGGGAACAAGAAGATGGCAAGTTGTTATTCTTTTGGTATGTACTGTCTCTTTATAGTGTTTAAAGATGGTTCTTTCAAGTTCACCTTAGAACGTAGCATTTTATTTCCAAAGTCTAGTAAGTCTTTGTTTTCTCACAGCAGGGTGTTCACATTACAAGGCTGCAATTTTTATTTGCCCATCAACTGGGCTTTTGGTGAAAATGACGCACCACCGGCAGCATGATGTCCGCAAGAGTGGCAACGAGGTGGGTGGGCCGGGAACAAGAAGATGACAAGTTGTTATTCTATTGGTATGTACTGTCTCTTTATAGGGTTTAAAGATTGTTCTTTCAAGTTCACCTTAGAACGTAGCATTTTGTTTCCAAAGTCTAGTAAGTCTTTGTTTTCTCACAGCAGGGTGTTCACATTACAAGGCTGCAATTTTTATTTGCCCATCAACTGGGCTTTTGGTGGAAATGACGCACCACCGGCAGCATGATGTCCGCAAGAGTGGCAACGAGGTGGGTGGGCCGGGAACAAGAAGATGACAAGTTGTTATTCTATTGGTATGTACTGTCTCTTTATAGTGTTTAAAGATTGTTCTTTCAAGTTCACCATAGAACGTAGCATTTTATTTCCAGAGTCTAGTAAGTCTTTGTTTTCTCACAGCAGGGTGTTCACATTACAAGGCTGCAATTTTTATTTGCCCATCACCTGGGCTTTTGGTGAAAATGACGCACCACCGGCAGCATGATGTCCGCAAGAGTGGCAACGAGGTGGGTGGGCCGGGAACAAGAAGATGGCAAGTTGTTATTCTATTGGTATGTACTGACTCTTTATAGTGTTTAAAGATTGTTCTTTCAAGTTCACCTTAGAACGTAGCATTTTATTTCCAAAGTCTAGTAAGTCTTTGTTTTCTCACAGCAGGGTGTTCACATTACAAGGCTGCAATTTTTATTTGCCCATCAACTGGGCTTTTGGTGGAAATGACGCACCACCGGCGGCATGATGTCCACAAGAGTGGCAACGAGGTGGGTGGGCCGGGAACAAGAAGATGACAAGTTGTTATTCTATTGGTATGTACTGTCTCTTTATAGTGTTTAAAGATTGTTCTTTCAAGTTCACCTTAGAACGTAGCATTTTATTTCCAAAGTCTAGTAAGTCTTTGTTTTCTCACAGCAGGGTGTTCACATTACAAGGCTGCAATTTTTATTTGCCCATCAACTGGGCTTTTGGTGGAAATGACGCACCACCGGCAGCATGATGTCCGCAAGAGTGGCAACGAGGTGGGGGGGCCGGGAACAAGAAGATGACAAGTTGTTATTCTATTGGTATGTACTGTCTCTTTATAGTGTTTAAAGATTGTTCTTTCAAGTTCACCTTAGAACGTAGCATTTTATTTCCAAAGTCTAGTAAGTCTTTGTTTTCTCACAGCAGGGTGTTCACATTACAAGGCTGCAATTTTTATTTGCCCATCAACTGGGCTTTTGGTGGAAATGACGCACCACCAGCAGCATGATGTCCGCAAGAGTGGCAACGAGGTGGGGGGGCCGGGAACAAGAAGATGACAAGTTGTTATTCTATTGGTATGTACTGTCTCTTTATTGTGTTTAAAGATTGTTCTTTCAAGTTCACCTTAGAACGTAGCATTTTATTTCCAAAGTCTAGTAAGTCTTTGTTTTCTCACAGCAGGGTGTTCACATTACAAGGCTGCAATTTTTATTTGCCCATCAACTGGGCTTTTGGTGGAAATGACGCACCACCGGCAGCATGATGTCCGCAAGATTGGCAACGAGGTGGGGGGGCCGGGAACAAGAAGATGACAAGTTGTTATTCTATTGGTATGTACTGTCTCTTTATTGTGTTTAAAGATTGTTCTTTCAAGTTCACCTTAGAACGTAGCATTTTATTTCCAAAGTCTAGTAAGTCTTTGTTTTCTCACAGCAGGGTGTTCACATTACAAGGCTGCAATTTTTATTTGCCCATCAACTGGGCTTTTGGTGGAAATGACGCACCACCGGCAGCATGATGTCCACAACAGTGGCAACGAGGTGGGTGGGCCGGGAACAAGAAGATGACAAGTTGTTATTCTATTGGTATGTACTGTCTCTTTATAGTGTTTAAAGATTGTTCTTTCAAGTTCACCTTAGAACGTAGCATTTTATTTCCAAAGTCTAGTAAGTCTTTGTTTTCTCACAGCAGGGTGTTCACATTACAAGGCTGCAATTTTTATTTGCCCATCAACTGGGCTTTTGGTGGAAATGACGCACCACCAGCAGCATGATGTCCGCAAGAGTGGCAACGAGGTGGGTGGGCCGCGAACAAGAAGATGACAAGTTGTTATTCTATTGGTATGTACTGTCTCTTTATAGTGCTTAAAGAATGTTCTTTCAAGTTCACCTTAGAACGTAGCATTTTATTTCCAAAGTCTAGTAAGTCATTGTTTCCTCACAGCAGGGTGTTCACATTACAAGGCTGCAATTTTTATTTGCCCATCAACTGGGCTTTTGGTGGAAATGACGCACCACCGGCAGCATGATGTCCGCAAGAGTGGCAACGAGGTGGGTGGGCCGGGAACAAGAAGATGACAAGTTGTTATTCTATTGGTATGTACTGTCTCTTTATAGTGTTTAAAGATTGTTCTTTCAAGTTCACCTTAGAACGTAGCATTTTATTTCCAAAGTCTAGTAAGTCTTTGTTTTCTCACAGCAGGGTGTTCACATTACAAGGCTGCAATTTTTATTTGCCCATCAACTGGGCTTTTGGTGGAAATGACGCACCACCGGCATCATGATGTCCGCAAGTGTGGCAACGAGGTGGGTGGGCCGGGAACAAGAAGATGGCAAGTTGTTATTCTATTGGTATGTACTGTCTCTTTATAGTGTTTAAAGATTGTTCTTTCAAGTTCACCTTAGAACGTAGCATTTTATTTCCAAAGTCTAGTAAGTCTTTGTTTTCTCACAGCAGGGTGTTCACATTACAAGGCTGCAATTTTTATTTGCCCATCAACTGGGCTTTTGGTGGAAATGACGCACCACCGGCAGCATGATGTCCGCAAGAGTGGCAACGAGGTGGGTGGGCCGGGAACAAGAAGATGACAAGTTGTTATTCTATTGGTATGTACTGTCTCTTTATAGTGTTTAAAGATTGTTCTTTCAAGTTCACCTTAGAACGTAGCATTTTATTTCCAAAGTCTAGTAAGTCTTTGTTTTCTCACAGCAGGGTGTTCACATTACAAGGCTGCAATTTTTATTTGCCCATCAACTGGGCTTTTGGTGGAAATGACGCACCACCGGCAGCATGATGTCCGCAAGAGTGGCAACGAGGTGGGTGGGCCGGGAACAAGAAGATGACAAGTTGTTATTCTATTGGTATGTACTGTCTCTTTATAGTGTTTAAAGATTGTTCTTTCAAGTTCACCTTAGAACGTAGCATTTTATTTCCAAAGTCTAGTAAGTCTTTGTTTTCTCACAGCAGGGTGTTCACATTACAAGGCTGCAATTTTTATTTGCCCATCAACTGGGCTTTTGGTGGAAATGACGCACCACCGGCAGCATGATGTCCGCAAGATTGGCAACGAGGTGGGGGGGCCGGGAACAAGAAGATGACAAGTTGTTATTCTATTGGTATGTACTGTCTCTTTATAGTGTTTAAAGATTGTTCTTTCAAGTTCACCTTAGAACGTAGCATTTTATTTCCAAAGTCTAGTAAGTCTTTGTTTTCTCACAGCAGGGTGTTCACATTACAAGGCTGCAATTTTTATTTGCCCATCAACTGGGCTTTTGGTGGAAATGACGCACCACCGGCATCATGATGTCCGCAAGTGTGGCAACGAGGTGGGTGGGCCGGGAACAAGAAGATGGCAAGTTGTTATTCTATTGGTATGTACTGTCTCTTTATAGTGTTTAAAGATTGTTCTTTCAAGTTCACCTTAGAACGTAGCATTTTATTTCCAAAGTCTAGTAAGTCTTTGTTTTCTCACAGCAGGGTGTTCACATTACAAGGCTGCAATTTTTATTTGCCCATCAACTGGGCTTTTGGTGGAAATGACGCACCACCGGCAGCATGATGTCCGCAAGAGTGGCAACGAGGTGGGTGGGCCGGGAACAAGAAGATGACAAGTTGTTATTCTATTGGTATGTACTGTCTCTTTATAGTGTTTAAAGATTGTTCTTTCAAGTTCACCTTAGAACGTAGCATTTTATTTCCAAAGTCTAGTAAGTCTTTGTTTTCTCACAGCAGGGTGTTCACATTACAAATCTGCAATTTTTATTTGCCCATCAACTGGGCTTTTGGTGGAAATGACGCACCACCGGCAGCATGATGTCCGCAAGAGTGGCAACGAGGTGGGTGGGCCGGGAACAAGAAGATGACAAGTTGTTATTCTATTGGTATGTACTGTCTCTTTATAGTGTTTAAAGATTGTTCTTTCAAGTTCACCTTAGAACGTAGCATTTTATTTCCAAAGTCTAGTAAGTCTTTGTTTTCTCACAGCAGGGTGTTCACATTACAAGGCTGCAATTTTTATTTGCCCATCAACTGGGCTTTTGGTGGAAATGACGCACCACCGGCAGCATGATGTCCGCAAGATTGGCAACGAGGTGGGTGGGCCGGGAACAAGAAGATGACAAGTTGTTATTCTATTGGTATGTACTGTCTCTTTATAGTGTTTAAAGATTGTTCTTTCAAGTTCACCTTAGAACGTAGCATTTTATTTCCAAAGTCTAGTAAGTCTTTGTTTTCTCACAGCAGGGTGTTCACATTACAAGGCTGCAATTTTTATTTGCCCATCAACTGGGCTTTTGGTGGAAATGACGCACCACCGGCATCATGATGTCCGCAAGTGTGGCAACGAGGTGGGTGGGCCGGGAACAAGAAGATGGCAAGTTGTTATTCTATTGGTATGTACTGTCTCTTTATAGTGTTTAAAGATTGTTCTTTCAAGTTCACCTTAGAACGTAGCATTTTATTTCCAAAGTCTAGTAAGTCTTTGTTTTCTCACAGCAGGGTGTTCACATTACAAGGCTGCAATTTTTATTTGCCCATCAACTGGGCTTTTGGTGGAAATGACGCACCACCGGCAGCATGATGTCCGCAAGAGTGGCAACGAGGTGGGTGGGCCGGGAACAAGAAGATGACAAGTTGTTATTCTATTGGTATGTACTGTCTCTTTATAGTGTTTAAAGATTGTTCTTTCAAGTTCACCTTAGAACGTAGCATTTTATTTCCAAAGTCTAGTAAGTCTTTGTTTTCTCACAGCAGGGTGTTCACATTACAAGGCTGCAATTTTTATTTGCCCATCAACTGGGCTTTTGGTGGAAATGACGCACCACCGGCAGCATGATGTCCGCAAGAGTGGCAACGAGGTGGGTGGGCCGGGAACAAGAAGATGACAAGTTGTTATTCTATTGGTATGTACTGTCTCTTTATAGTGTTTAAAGATTGTTCTTTCAAGTTCACCTTAGAACGTAGCATTTTATTTCCAAAGTCTAGTAAGTCTTTGTTTTCTCACAGCAGGGTGTTCACATTACAAGGCTGCAATTTTTATTTGCCCATCAACTGGGCTTTTGGTGGAAATGACGCACCACCGGCAGCATGATGTCCGCAAGATTGGCAACGAGGTGGGGGGGCCGGGAACAAGAAGATGACAAGTTGTTATTCTATTGGTATGTACTGTCTCTTTATAGTGTTTAAAGATTGTTCTTTCAAGTTCACCTTAGAACGTAGCATTTTATTTCCAAAGTCTAGTAAGTCTTTGTTTTCTCACAGCAGGGTGTTCACATTACAAGGCTGCAATTTTTATTTGCCCATCAACTGGGCTTTTGGTTAAAATGACGCACCACCGGCAGCATGATGTCCGCAAGAGTGGCAACGAGGTGGGTGGGCCGGGAACAAGAAGATGACAAGTTGTTATTCTATTGGTATGTACTGTCTCTTTATAGTGTTTAAAGATTGTTCTTTCAAGTTCACCTTAGAACGTAGCATTTTATTTCCAAAGTCTAGTAAGTCTTTGTTTTCTCACAGCAGGGTGTTCACATTACAAGGCTGCAATTTTTATTTGCCCATCAACTGGGCTTTTGGTTAAAATGACGCACCACCGGCAGCATGATGTCCGCAAGAGTGGCAACGAGGTGGGTGGGCCGGGAACAAGAAGATGGCAAGTTGTTATTCTATTGGTATGTACTGTCTCTTTATAGGGTTTAAAGATTGTTCTTTCAAGTTCACCTTAGAACGTAGCATTTTATTTCCAAAGTCTAGTAAGTCTTTGTTTTCTCACAGCAGGGTGTTCACATTACAAGGCTGCAATTTTTATTTGCCCATCAACTGGGCTTTTGGTGAAAATGACGCACCACCGGCAGCATGATGTCCGCAAGAGTGGCAACGAGGTGGGTGGGCCGGGAACAAGAAGATGACAAGTTGTTATTCTATTGGTATGTACTGTCTCTTTATAGTGTTTAAAGATTGTTCTTTCAAGTTCACCATAGAACGTAGCATTTTATTTCCAGAGTCTAGTAAGTCTTTGTTTTCTCACAGCAGGGTGTTCACATTACAAGGCTGCAATTTTTATTTGCCCATCAACTGGGCTTTTGGTGAAAATGACGCACCACCGGCAGCATGATGTCCGCAAGTGTGGCAACGAGGTGGGTGGGCCGGGAACAAGAAGATGGCAAGTTGTTATTATATTGGTAAGTACTGTCTCTTTATAGTGTTTAAAGATTGTTCTTTCAAGTTCACCTTAGAACGTAGCATTTTATTTCCAAAGTCTAGTAAGTCTTTGATTTCTCACAGCAGGGTGTTCACATTACAAGGCTGCAATTTTTATTTGCCCATCAACTGGGCTTTTGGTGGAAATGACGCACCACCGGCAGCATGATGTCCGCAAGAGTGGCAACGAGGTGGGTGGGCCGGGAACAAGAAGATGACAAGTTGTTATTCTATTGGTATGTACTGTCTCTTTATAGTGTTTAAAGATTGTTCTTTCAAGTTCACCATAGAACGTAGCATTTTATTTCCAGAGTCTAGTAAGTCTTTGTTTTCTCACAGCAGGGTGTTCACATTACAAGGCTGCAATTTTTATTTGCCCATCAACTGGGCTTTTGGTGAAAATGACGCACCACCGGCAGCATGATGTCCGCAAGAGTGGCAACGAGGTGGGTGGGCCGGGAACAAGAAGATGGCAAGTTGTTATTCTATTGGTATGTACTGTCTCTTTATAGTGTTTAAAGATGGTTCTTTCAAGTTCACCTTAGAACGTAGCATTTTATTTCCAAAGTCTAGTAAGTCTTTGTTTTCTCACAGCAGGGTGTTCACATTACAAGGCTGCAATTTTTATTTGCCCATCAACTGGGCTTTTGGTGAAAATGACGCACCACCGGCAGCATGATGTCCGCAAGAGTGGCAACGAGGTGGGTGGGCCGGGAACAAGAAGATGACAAGTTGTTATTCTATTGGTATGTACTGTCTCTTTATAGGGTTTAAAGATTGTTCTTTCAAGTTCACCTTAGAACGTAGCATTTTGTTTCCAAAGTCTAGTAAGTCTTTGTTTTCTCACAGCAGGGTGTTCACATTACAAGGCTGCAATTTTTATTTGCCCATCAACTGGCCTTTTGGTGGAAATGACGCACCACCGGCAGCATGATGTCCGCAAGAGTGGCAACGAGGTGGGTGGGCCGGGAACAAGAAGATGACAAGTTGTTATTCTATTGGTATGTACTGTCTCTTTATGGTGTTTAAAGATTGTTCTTTCAAGTTCACCATAGAACGTAGCATTTTATTTCCAGAGTCTAGTAAGTCTTTGTTTTCTCACAGCAGGGTGTTCACATTACAAGGCTGCAATTTTTATTTGCCCATCACCTGGGCTTTTGGTGAAAATGACGCACCACCGGCAGCATGATGTCCGCAAGAGTGGCAACGAGGTGGGTGGGCCGGGAACAAGAAGATGGCAAGTTGTTATTCTATTGGTATGTACTGACTCTTTATAGTGTTTAAAGATTGTTCTTTCAAGTTCACCTTAGAACGTAGCATTTTATTTCCAAAGTCTAGTAAGTCTTTGTTTTCTCACAGCAGGGTGTTCACATTACAAGGCTGCAATTTTTATTTGCCCATCAACTGGGCTTTTGGTGGAAATGACGCACCACCGGCGGCATGATGTCCACAAGAGTGGCAACGAGGTGGGTGGGCCGGGAACAAGAAGATGACAAGTTGTTATTCTATTGGTATGTACTGTCTCTTTATAGTGTTTAAAGATTGTTCTTTCAAGTTCACCTTAGAACGTAGCATTTTATTTCCAAAGTCTAGTAAGTCTTTGTTTTCTCACAGCAGGGTGTTCACATTACAAGGCTGCAATTTTTATTTGCCCATCAACTGGGCTTTTGGTGGAAATGACGCACCACCGGCAGCATGATGTCCGCAAGAGTGGCAACGAGGTGGGGGGGCCGGGAACAAGAAGATGACAAGTTGTTATTCTATTGGTATGTACTGTCTCTTTATTGTGTTTAAAGATTGTTCTTTCAAGTTCACTTTAGAACGTAGCATTTTATTTCCAAAGTCTAGTAAGTCTTTGTTTTCTCACAGCAGGGTGTTCACATTACAAGGCTGCAATTTTTATTTGCCCATCAACTGGGCTTTTGGTGGAAATGACGCACCACCGGCAGCATGATGTCCGCAAGATTGGCAACGAGGTGGGGGGGCCGGGAACAAGAAGATGACAAGTTGTTATTCTATTGGTATGTACTGTCTCTTTATAGTGTTTAAAGATTGTTCTTTCAAGTTCACCTTAGAACGTAGCATTTTATTTCCAAAGTCTAGTAAGTCTTTGTTTTCTCACAGCAGGGTGTTCACATTACAAGGCTGCAATTTTTATTTGCCCATCAACTGGGCTTTTGGTGGAAATGACGCACCACCGACAGCATGATGTCCACAACAGTGGCAACGAGGTGGGGGGGCCGGGAACAAGAAGATGACAAGTTGTTATTCTATTGGTATGTACTGTCTCTTTATAGTGTTTAAAGATTGTTCTTTCAAGTTCACCTTAGAACGTAGCATTTTATTTCCAAAGTCTAGTAAGTCTTTGTTTTCTCACAGCAGGGTGTTCACATTACAAGGCTGCAATTTTTATTTGCCCATCAACTGGGCTTTTGGTGGAAATGACGCACCACCAGCAGCATGATGTCCGCAAGAGTGGCAACGAGGTGGGTGGGCCGCGAACAAGAAGATGACAAGTTGTTATTCTATTGGTATGTACTGTCTCTTTATAGTGCTTAAAGATTGTTCTTTCAAGTTCACCTTAGAACGTAGCATTTTATTTCCAAAGTCTAGTAAGTCTTTGTTTCCTCACAGCAGGGTGTTCACATTACAAGGCTGCAATTTTTATTTGCCCATCAACTGGGCTTTTGGTGGAAATGACGCACCACCGGCAGCATGATGTCCGCAAGAGTGGCAACAAGGTGGGTGGGCCGGGAACAAGAAGATGACAAGTTGTTATTCTATTGGTATGTACTGTCTCTTTATAGGGTTTAAAGATTGTTCTTTCAAGTTCACCTTAGAACGTAGCATTTTATTTCCAAAGTCTAGTAAGTCTTTGTTTTCTCACAGCAGGGTGTTCACATTACAAGGCTGCAATTTTTATTTGCCCATCAACTGGGCTTTTGGTGAAAATGACGCACCACCGGCAGCATGATGTCCGCAAGAGTGGCAACGAGGTGGGTGGGCCGGGAACAAGAAGATGACAAGTTGTTATTCTATTGGTATGTACTGTCTCTTTATAGTGTTTAAAGATTGTTCTTTCAAGTTCACCATAGAACGTAGCATTTTATTTCCAGAGTCTAGTAAGTCTTTGTTTTCTCACAGCAGGGTGTTCACATTACAAGGCTGCAATTTTTATTTGCCCATCAACTGGGCTTTTGGTGAAAATGACGCACCACCGGCAGCATGATGTCCGCAAGTGTGGCAACGAGGTGGGTGGGCCGGGAACAAGAAGATGGCAAGTTGTTATTATATTGGTAAGTACTGTCTCTTTATAGTGTTTAAAGATTGTTCTTTCAAGTTCACCTTAGAACGTAGCATTTTATTTCCAAAGTCTAGTAAGTCTTTGATTTCTCACAGCAGGGTGTTCACATTACAAGGCTGCAATTTTTATTTGCCCATCAACTGGGCTTTTGGTGGAAATGACGCACCACCGGCAGCATGATGTCCGCAAGAGTGGCAACGAGGTGGGTGGGCCGGGAACAAGAAGATGACAAGTTGTTATTCTATTGGTATGTACTGTCTCTTTATAGTGTTTAAAGATTGTTCTTTCAAGTTCACCATAGAACGTAGCATTTTATTTCCAGAGTCTAGTAAGTCTTTGTTTTCTCACAGCAGGGTGTTCACATTACAAGGCTGCAATTTTTATTTGCCCATCAACTGGGCTTTTGGTGAAAATGACGCACCACCGGCAGCATGATGTCCGCAAGAGTGGCAACGAGGTGGGTGGGCCGGGAACAAGAAGATGGCAAGTTGTTATTCTATTGGTATGTACTGTCTCTTTATAGTGTTTAAAGATGGTTCTTTCAAGTTCACCTTAGAACGTAGCATTTTATTTCCAAAGTCTAGTAAGTCTTTGTTTTCTCACAGCAGGGTGTTCACATTACAAGGCTGCAATTTTTATTTGCCCATCAACTGGGCTTTTGGTGAAAATTACGCACCACCGGCAGCATGATGTCCGCAAGAGTGGCAACGAGGTGGGTGGGCCGGGAACAAGAAGATGACAAGTTGTTATTCTATTGGTATGTACTGTCTCTTTATAGGGTTTAAAGATTGTTCTTTCAAGTTCACCTTAGAACGTAGCATTTTGTTTCCAAAGTCTAGTAAGTCTTTGTTTTCTCACAGCAGGGTGTTCACATTACAAGGCTGCAATTTTTATTTGCCCATCAACTGGCCTTTTGGTGGAAATGACGCACCACCGGCAGCATGATGTCCGCAAGAGTGGCAACGAGGTGGGTGGGCCGGGAACAAGAAGATGACAAGTTGTTATTCTATTGGTATGTACTGTCTCTTTATGGTGTTTAAAGATTGTTCTTTCAAGTTCACCATAGAACGTAGCATTTTATTTCCAGAGTCTAGTAAGTCTTTGTTTTCTCACAGCAGGGTGTTCACATTACAAGGCTGCAATTTTTATTTGCCCATCACCTGGGCTTTTGGTGAAAATGACGCACCACCGGCAGCATGATGTCCGCAAGAGTGGCAACGAGGTGGGTGGGCCGGGAACAAGAAGATGGCAAGTTGTTATTCTATTGGTATGTACTGACTCTTTATAGTGTTTAAAGATTGTTCTTTCAAGTTCACCTTAGAACGTAGCATTTTATTTCCAAAGTCTAGTAAGTCTTTGTTTTCTCACAGCAGGGTGTTCACATTACAAGGCTGCAATTTTTATTTGCCCATCAACTGGGCTTTTGGTGGAAATGACGCACCACCGGCGGCATGATGTCCACAAGAGTGGCAACGAGGTGGGTGGGCCGGGAACAAGAAGATGACAAGTTGTTATTCTATTGGTATGTACTGTCTCTTTATAGTGTTTAAAGATTGTTCTTTCAAGTTCACCTTAGAACGTAGCATTTTATTTCCAAAGTCTAGTAAGTCTTTGTTTTCTCACAGCAGGGTGTTCACATTACAAGGCTGCAATTTTTATTTGCCCATCAACTGGGCTTTTGGTGGAAATGACGCACCACCGGCAGCATGATGTCCGCAAGAGTGGCAACGAGGTGGGGGGGCCGGGAACAAGAAGATGACAAGTTGTTATTCTATTGGTATGTACTGTCTCTTTATTGTGTTTAAAGATTGTTCTTTCAAGTTCACTTTAGAACGTAGCATTTTATTTCCAAAGTCTAGTAAGTCTTTGTTTTCTCACAGCAGGGTGTTCACATTACAAGGCTGCAATTTTTATTTGCCCATCAACTGGGCTTTTGGTGGAAATGACGCACCACCGGCAGCATGATGTCCGCAAGATTGGCAACGAGGTGGGGGGGCCGGGAACAAGAAGATGACAAGTTGTTATTCTATTGGTATGTACTGTCTCTTTATAGTGTTTAAAGATTGTTCTTTCAAGTTCACCTTAGAACGTAGCATTTTATTTCCAAAGTCTAGTAAGTCTTTGTTTTCTCACAGCAGGGTGTTCACATTACAAGGCTGCAATTTTTATTTGCCCATCAACTGGGCTTTTGGTGGAAATGACGCACCACCGACAGCATGATGTCCACAACAGTGGCAACGAGGTGGGGGGGCCGGGAACAAGAAGATGACAAGTTGTTATTCTATTGGTATGTACTGTCTCTTTATAGTGTTTAAAGATTGTTCTTTCAAGTTCACCTTAGAACGTAGCATTTTATTTCCAAAGTCTAGTAAGTCTTTGTTTTCTCACAGCAGGGTGTTCACATTACAAGGCTGCAATTTTTATTTGCCCATCAACTGGGCTTTTGGTGGAAATGACGCACCACCAGCAGCATGATGTCCGCAAGAGTGGCAACGAGGTGGGTGGGCCGCGAACAAGAAGATGACAAGTTGTTATTCTATTGGTATGTACTGTCTCTTTATAGTGCTTAAAGATTGTTCTTTCAAGTTCACCTTAGAACGTAGCATTTTATTTCCAAAGTCTAGTAAGTCTTTGTTTCCTCACAGCAGGGTGTTCACATTACAAGGCTGCAATTTTTATTTGCCCATCAACTGGGCTTTTGGTGGAAATGACGCACCACCGGCAGCATGATGTCCGCAAGAGTGGCAACAAGGTGGGTGGGCCGGGAACAAGAAGATGACAAGTTGTTATTCTATTGGTATGTACTGTCTCTTTATAGTGTTTAAAGATTGTTCTTTCAAGTTCACCTTAGAACGTAGCATTTTATTTCCAAAGTCTAGTAAGTCTTTGTTTTCTCACAGCAGGGTGTTCACATTACAAGGCTGCAATTTTTATTTGCCCATCAACTGGGCTTTTGGTGGAAATGACGCACCACCGGCATCATGATGTCCGCAAGAGTGGCAACGAGGTGGGGGGGCCGGGAACAAGAAGATGACAAGTTGTTATTCTATTGGTATGTACTGTCTCTTTATAGTTTTTAAAGATTGTTCTTTCAAGTTCACCTTAGAACGTAGCATTTTATTTCCAAAGTCTAGTAAGTCTTTGTTTTCTCACAGCAGGGTGTTCACATTACAAGGCTGCAACTTTTATTTGCCCATCAACTGGGCTTTTGGTGGAAATGACGCACCACCGGCAGCATGATGTCCGCAAGAGTGGCAACGAGGTGGGTGGGCCGGGAACAAGAAGATGACAAGTTGTTATTCTATTGGTATGTACTGTCTCTTTATAGTGTTTAAAGATTGTTCTTTCAAGTTCACCTTAGAACGTAGCATTTTATTTTCAAAGTCTAGTGAGTCTTTGTTTTCTCACAGCAGGGTGTTCACATTACAAGGCTGCAATTTTTATTTGCCCATCAACTGGGCTTTTGGTGGAAATGACGCACCACCGGCAGCATGATGTCCGCAAGAGTGGCAACGAGGTGGGTGGGCCGGGAACAAGAAGATGACAAGTTGTTATTCTATTGGTATGTACTGTCTCTTTATAGTGTTTAAAGATTGTTCTTTCAAGTTCACCATAGAACGTAGCATTTTATTTCCAGAATCTAGTAAGTCTTTGTTTTCTCACAGCAGGGTGTTCACATTACAAGGCTGCAATTTTTATTTGCCCATCAACTGGGCTTTTGGTGAAAATGACGCACCACCGGCAGCATGATGTCCGCAAGAGTGGCAACGAGGTGGGTGGGCCGGGAACAAGAAGATGGCAAGTTGTTATTCTATTGGTATGTACTGTCTCTTTATAGTGTTTAAAGATGGTTCTTTCAAGTTCACCTTAGAACGTAGCATTTTATTTCCAAAGTCTAGTAAGTCTTTGTTTTCTCACAGCAGGGTGTTCACATTACAAGGCTGCAATTTTTATTTGCCCATCAACTGGGCTTTTGGTGAAAATGACGCACCACCGGCAGCATGATGTCCGCAAGAGTGGCAACGAGGTGGGTGGGCCGGGAACAAGAAGATGACAAGTTGTTATTCTATTGGTATGTACTGTCTCTTTATAGGGTTTAAAGATTGTTCTTTCAAGTTCACCTTAGAACGTAGCATTTTGTTTCCAAAGTCTAGTAAGTCTTTGTTTTCTCACAGCAGGGTGTTCACATTACAAGGCTGCAATTTTTATTTGCCCATCAACTGGCCTTTTGGTGGAAATGACGCACCACCGGCAGCATGATGTCCGCAAGAGTGGCAACGAGGTGGGTGGGCCGGGAACAAGAAGATGACAAGTTGTTATTCTATTGGTATGTACTGTCTCTTTATGGTGTTTAAAGATTGTTCTTTCAAGTTCACCATAGAACGTAGCATTTTATTTCCAGAGTCTAGTAAGTCTTTGTTTTCTCACAGCAGGGTGTTCACATTACAAGGCTGCAATTTTTATTTGCCCATCACCTGGGCTTTTGGTGAAAATGACGCACCACCGGCAGCATGATGTCCGCAAGAGTGGCAACGAGGTGGGTGGGCCGGGAACAAGAAGATGGCAAGTTGTTATTCTATTGGTATGTACTGACTCTTTATAGTGTTTAAAGATTGTTCTTTCAAGTTCACCTTAGAACGTAGCATTTTATTTCCAAAGTCTAGTAAGTCTTTGTTTTCTCACAGCAGGGTGTTCACATTACAAGGCTGCAATTTTTATTTGCCCATCAACTGGGCTTTTGGTGGAAATGACGCACCATCGGCGGCATGATGTCCACAAGAGTGGCAACGAGGTGGGTGGGCCGGGAACAAGAAGATGACAAGTTGTTATTCTATTGGTATGTACTGTCTCTTTATAGTGTTTAAAGATTGTTCTTTCAAGTTCACCTTAGAACGTAGCATTTTATTTCCAAAGTCTAGTAAGTCTTTGTTTTCTCACAGCAGGGTGTTCACATTACAAGGCTGCAATTTTTATTTGCCCATCAACTGGGCTTTTGGTGGAAATGACGCACCACCGGCAGCATGATGTCCGCAAGAGTGGCAACGAGGTGGGGGGGCCGGGAACAAGAAGATGACAAGTTGTTATTCTATTGGTATGTACTGTCTCTTTATTGTGTTTAAAGATTGTTCTTTCAAGTTCACTTTAGAACGTAGCATTTTATTTCCAAAGTCTAGTAAGTCTTTGTTTTCTCACAGCAGGGTGTTCACATTACAAGGCTGCAATTTTTATTTGCCCATCAACTGGGCTTTTGGTGGAAATGACGCACCACCGGCAGCATGATGTCCGCAAGATTGGCAACGAGGTGGGGGGGCCGGGAACAAGAAGATGACAAGTTGTTATTCTATTGGTATGTACTGTCTCTTTATAGTGTTTAAAGATTGTTCTTTCAAGTTCACCTTAGAACGTAGCATTTTATTTCCAAAGTCTAGTAAGTCTTTGTTTTCTCACAGCAGGGTGTTCACATTACAAGGCTGCAATTTTTATTTGCCCATCAACTGGGCTTTTGGTGGAAATGACGCACCACCGACAGCATGATGTCCACAACAGTGGCAACGAGGTGGGGGGGCCGGGAACAAGAAGATGACAAGTTGTTATTCTATTGGTATGTACTGTCTCTTTATAGTGTTTAAAGATTGTTCTTTCAAGTTCACCTTAGAACGTAGCATTTTATTTCCAAAGTCTAGTAAGTCTTTGTTTTCTCACAGCAGGGTGTTCACATTACAAGGCTGCAATTTTTAATTGCCCATCAACTGGGCTTTTGGTGGAAATGACGCACCACCAGCAGCATGATGTCCGCAAGAGTGGCAACGAGGTGGGTGGGCCGCGAACAAGAAGATGACAAGTTGTTATTCTATTGGTATGTACTGTCTCTTTATAGTGCTTAAAGATTGTTCTTTCAAGTTCACCTTAGAACGTAGCATTTTATTTCCAAAGTCTAGTAAGTCTTTGTTTCCTCACAGCAGGGTGTTCACATTACAAGGCTGCAATTTTTATTTGCCCATCAACTGGGCTTTTGGTGGAAATGACGCACCACCGGCAGCATGATGTCCGCAAGAGTGGCAACAAGGTGGGTGGGCCGGGAACAAGAAGATGACAAGTTGTTATTCTATTGGTATGTACTGTCTCTTTATAGTGTTTAAAGATTGTTCTTTCAAGTTCACCTTAGAACGTAGCATTTTATTTCCAAAGTCTAGTAAGTCTTTGTTTTCTCACAGCAGGGTGTTCACATTACAAGGCTGCAATTTTTATTTGCCCATCAACTGGGCTTTTGGTGGAAATGACGCACCACCGGCATCATGATGTCCGCAAGAGTGGCAACGAGGTGGGGGGGCCGGGAACAAGAAGATGACAAGTTGTTATTCTATTGGTATGTACTGTCTCTTTATAGTTTTTAAAGATTGTTCTTTCAAGTTCACCTTAGAACGTAGCATTTTATTTCCAAAGTCTAGTAAGTCTTTGTTTTCTCACAGCAGGGTGTTCACATTACAAGGCTGCAACTTTTATTTGCCCATCAACTGGGCTTTTGGTGGAAATGACGCACCACCGGCAGCATGATGTCCGCAAGAGTGGCAACGAGGTGGGTGGGCCGGGAACAAGAAGATGACAAGTTGTTATTCTATTGGTATGTACTGTCTCTTTATAGTGTTTAAAGATTGTTCTTTCAAGTTCACCTTAGAACGTAGCATTTTATTTTCAAAGTCTAGTGAGTCTTTGTTTTCTCACAGCAGGGTGTTCACATTACAAGGCTGCAATTTTTATTTGCCCATCAACTGGGCTTTTGGTGGAAATGACGCACCACCGGCAGCATGATGTCCGCAAGAGTGGCAACGAGGTGGGGGGGCCCGGAACAAGAAGATTACAAGTTGTTATTCTATTGGTATGTACTGTCTCTTTATAGTGTTTAAAGATTGTTCTTTCAAGTTCACCTTAGAACGTAGCATTTTATTTCCAAAGTCTAGTAAGTCTTTGTTTTCTCACAGCAGGGTGTTCACATTACAAGGCTGCAATTTTTATTTGCCCATCAACTGGGCTTTTGGTGGAAATGACGCACCACCGGCATCATGATGTCCGCAAGAGTGGCAACGAGGTGGGGGGGCCGGGAACAAGAAGATGACAAGTTGTTATTCTATTGGTATGTACTGTCTCTTTATAGTTTTTAAAGATTGTTCTTTCAAGTTCACCTTAGAACGTAGCATTTTATTTCCAAAGTCTAGTAAGTCTTTGTTTTCTCACAGCAGGGTGTTCACATTACAAGGCTGCAACTTTTATTTGCCCATCAACTGGGCTTTTGGTGGAAATGACGCACCACCGGCAGCATGATGTCCGCAAGAGTGGCAACGAGGTGGGTGGGCCGGGAACAAGAAGATGACAAGTTGTTATTCTATTGGTATGTACTGTCTCTTTATAGTGTTTAAAGATTGTTCTTTCAAGTTCACCTTAGAACGTAGCATTTTATTTTCAAAGTCTAGTGAGTCTTTGTTTTCTCACAGCAGGGTGTTCACATTACAAGGCTGCAATTTTTATTTGCCCATCAACTGGGCTTTTGGTGGAAATGACGCACCACCGGCAGCATGATGTCCGCAAGAGTGGCAACGAGGTGGGGGGGCCCGGAACAAGAAGATTACAAGTTGTTATTCTATTGGTATGTACTGTCTCTTTATAGTGTTTAAAGATTGTTCTTTCAAGTTCACCTTAGAACGTAGCATTTTATTTCCAAAGTCTAGTAAGTCTTTGTTTTCTCACAGCAGGGTGTTCACATTACAAGGCTGCAATTTTTATTTGCCCATCAACTGGGCTTTTGGTGGAAATGACGCACCACCGGCAGCATGATGTCCACAAGAGTTGCAACGAGGTGGGTGGGCCGGGAACAAGAAGATGACAAGTTGTTATTCTATTGGTATGTACTGTCTCTTAATAGTGTTTAAAGATTGTTCTTTCAAGTTCACCTTAGAACGTAGCATTTTATTTCCAAAGTCTAGTAAGTCTTTGTTTTCTCACAGCAGGGTGTTCACATTACAAGGCTGCAATTTTTATTTGCCCATCAACTGGGCTTTTGGTGGAAATGACGCACAACCGGCAGCATGATGTCCGCAAGAGTGGCAACGAGGTGGGGGGGCCGGGAACAAGAAGATGACAAGTTGTTATTCTATTGGTATGTACTGTCTCTTTATAGTGTTTAAAGATTGTTCTTTCAAGTTCACCTTAGAACGTAGCATTTTATTTCCAAAGTCTAGTAAGTCTTTGTTTTCTCACAGCAGGGTGTTCACATTACAAGGCTGCAATTTTTATTTGCCCATCAACTGGGCTTTTGGTGGAAATGACGCACCACCGGCAGCATGATGTCCGCAACAGTGGCAACGAGGTGGGTGGGCCGGGAACAAGAAGATGACAAGTTGTTATTCTATTGGTATGTACTGTCTCTTTATAGTGTTTAAAGATTGTTCTTTCAAGTTCACCTTAGAACGTAGCATTTTATTTTCAAAGTCTAGTGAGTCTTTGTTTTCTCACAGCAGGGTGTTCACATTACAAGGCTGCAATTTTTATTTGCCCATCAACTGGGCTTTTGGTGGAAATGACGCACCACCGGCAGCATGATGTCCGCAAGAGTGGCAACGAGGTGGGGGGGCCCGGAACAAGAAGATTACAAGTTGTTATTCTATTGGTATGTACTGTCTCTTTATAGTGTTTAAAGATTGTTCTTTCAAGTTCACCTTAGAACGTAGCATTTTATTTCCAAAGTCTAGTAAGTCTTTGTTTTCTCACAGCAGGGTGTTCACATTACAAGCCTGCAATTTTTATTTGCCCATCAACTGGGCTTTTGGTGGAA
This sequence comes from Schistocerca cancellata, assembly GCF_023864275.1. Classification (NCBI taxonomy): domain Eukaryota; kingdom Metazoa; phylum Arthropoda; class Insecta; order Orthoptera; family Acrididae; genus Schistocerca; species Schistocerca cancellata. The sequence continues at coordinate 28,781,897 of NC_064637.1, read as the reverse complement.
ATGACGCACCACCGGCAGCATGATGTCCGCAAGAGTGGCAACGAGGTGGGTGGGCCGGGAACAAGAAGATGGCAAGTTGTTATTCTATTGGTATGTACTGTCTCTTTATAGTGTTTAAAGATTGTTCTTTCAAGTTCACCTTAGAACGTAGCATTTTATTTCCAAAGTCTAGTAAGTCTTTGTTTTCTCACAGCAGGGTGTTCACATTACAAGGCTGCAATTTTTATTTGCCCATCAACTGGGCTTTTGGTGGAAATGACGCACCACCGGCAGCATGATGTCCACAACAGTGGCAACGAGGTGGGGGGGCCGGGAACAAGAAGATGACAAGTTGTTATTCTATTGGTATGTACTGTCTCTTTATAGTGTTTAAAGATTGTTCTTTCAAGTTCACCTTAGAACGTAGCATTTTATTTCCAAAGTCTAGTAAGTCTTTGTTTTCTCACAGCAGGGTGTTCACATTACAAGGCTGCAATTTTTATTTGCCCATCAACTGGGCTTTTGGTGGAAATGACGCACCACCGGCAGCATGATGTCCGCAAGAGTGGCAACGAGGTGGGGGGGCCGGGAACAAGAAGATGACAAGTTGTTATTCTATTGGTATGTACTGTCTCTTTATAGTGTTTAAAGATTGTTCTTTCAAGTTCACCTTAGAACGTAGCATTTTATTTCCAAAGTCTAGTAAGTCTTTGTTTTCTCACAGCAGGGTGTTCACATTACAAGGCTGCAATTTTTATTTGCCCATCAACTGGGCTTTTGGTGGAAATGACGCACCACCGGCAGCATGATGTCCGCAACAGTGGCAACGAGGTGGGTGGGCCGGGAACAAGAAGATGACAAGTTGTTATTCTATTGGTATGTACTGTCTCTTTATAGTGTTTAAAGATTGTTCTTTCAAGTTCACCTTAGAACGTAGCATTTTATTTCCAAAGTCTAGTAAGTCTTTGTTTTCTCACAGCAGGGTGTTCACATTACAAGGCTGCAATTTTTATTTGCCCATCAACTGGGCTTTTGGTGGAAATGACGCACCACCGGCAGCATGATGTCCGCAACAGTGGCAACGAGGTGGGTGGGCCGGGAACAAGAAGATGACAAGTTGTTATTCTATTGGTATGTACTGTCTCTTTATAGTGTTTAATGATTGTTCTTTCAAGTTCACCTTAGAACGTAGCATTTTATTTCCAAAGTCTAGTAAGTCTTTGTTTTCTCACAGCAGGGTGTTCACATTACAAGGCTGCAATTTTTATTTGCCCATCAACTGGGCTTTTGGTGGAAATGACGCACCACCGGCAGCATGATGTCCGCAAGAGTGGCAACGAGGTGGGTGGGCCGGGAACAAGAAGATGACAAGTTGTTATTCTATTGGTATGTACTGTCTCTTTATAGTGTTTAAAGATTGTTCTTTCAAGTTCACCTTAGAACGTAGCATTTTATTTCCAAAGTCTAGTAAGTCTTTGTTTTCTCACAGCAGGGTGTTCACATTACAAGGCTGCAATTTTTATTTGCCCATCAACTGGGCTTTTGGTGGAAATGACGCACCACCGGCAGCATGATGTCCGCAAGAGTGGCAACGAGGTGGGTGGGCCGGGAACAAGAAGATGACAAGTTGTTATTCTATTGGTATGTACTGTCTCTTTATAGTGTTTAATGATTGTTCTTTCAAGTTCACCTTAGAACGTAGCATTTTATTTCCAAAGTCTAGTAAGTCTTTGTTTTCTCACAGCAGGGTGTTCACATTACAAGGCTGCAATTTTTATTTGCCCATCAACTGGGCTTTTGGTGGAAATGACGCACCACCGGCAGCATGATGTCCGCAAGAGTGGCAACGAGGTGGGTGGGCCGGGAACAAGAAGATGACAAGTTGTTATTATATTGGTATGTACTGTCTCTTTATAGTGTTTAAAGATTGTACTTTCAAGTTCACCTTAGAACGTAGCATTTTTTTTCCAAAGTCTAGTAAGTCTTTGTTTTCTCACAGCAGGGTGTTCACATTACAAGGCTGCAATTTTTATTTGCCCATCAACTGGGCTTTTGGTGGAAATGACGCACCACCGGCAGCATGATGTCCGCAAGAGTGGCAACGAGGTGGGTGGGTCGGGAACAAGAAGATGACAAGTTGTTATTCTATTGGTATGTACTGTCTCTTTATAGGGTTTAAAGATTGTTCTTTCAAGTTCACCTTAGAACGTAGCATTTTATTTCCAAAGTCTAGTAAGTCTTTGTTTTCTCACAGCAGGGTGTTCACATTACAAGGCTGCAATTTTTATTTGCCCATCAACTGGGCTTTTGGTGGAAATGACGCACCACCGGCAGCATGATGTCCGCAAGAGTGGCAACGAGGTGGGTGGGTCGGGAACAAGAAGATGACAAGTTGTTATTCTATTGGTATGTACTGTCTCTTTATAGGGTTTAAAGATTGTTCTTTCAAGTTCACCTTAGAACGTAGCATTTTATTTCCAAAGTCTAGTAAGTCTTTGTTTTCTCACAGCAGGGTGTTCACATTACAAGGCTGCAATTTTTATTTGCCCATCAACTGGGCTTTTGGTGGAAATGACGCACCACTGGCAGCATGATGTCCGCAAGAGTGGCAACGAGGTGGGTGGGTCGGGAACAAGAAGATGACAAGTTGTTATTCTATTGGTATGTACTGTCTCTTTATAGTGTTTAAAGATTGTTCTTTCAAGTTCACCTTAGAAGGTAGCATTTTATTTCCAAAGTCTAGTAAGTCTTTGTTTTCTCACAGCAGGGTGTTCACATTACAAGGCTGCAATTTTTATTTGCCCATCAACTGGGCTTTTGGTGGAAATGACGCACCACCGGCAGCATGATGTCCGCAAGAGTGGCAACGAGGTGGGTGGGCCGGGAACAAGAAGATGACAAGTTGTTATTCTATTGGTATGTACTGTCTCTTTATAGTGTTTAAAGATGGTTCTTTCAAGTTCACCTTAGAACGTAGCATTTTATTTCCAAAGTCTAGTAAGTCTTTGTTTTCTCACAGCAGGGTTTTCACATTACAAGGCTGCAATTTTTATTTGCCCATCAACTGGGCTTTTGGTGGAAATGACGCACCACCGGCAGCATGATGTCCGCAAGAGTGGCAACGAGGTGGGTGGGCCGGGAACAAGAAGATGACAAGTTGTTATTCTATTGGTATGTACTGTCTCTTTATAGTGTTTAATGATTGTTCTTTCAAGTTCACATTAGAACGTAGCATTTTATTTCCAAAGTCTAGTAAGTCTTTGTTTTCTCACAGCAGGGTGTTCACATTACAAGGCTGCAATTTTTATTTGCCCATCAACTGGGCTCTTGGTGGAAATGACGCACCACCGGCAGCATGATGTCCGCAAGAGTGGCAACGAGGTGGGTGGGCCGGGAACAAGAAGATGACAAGTTGTTATTGTATTGGTATGTACTGTCTCTTTATAGTGTTTAAAGATAGTTCTTTCAAGTTCACCTTAGAACGTAGCATTTTATTTCCAAAGTCTAGTAAGTCTTTGTTTTCTCACAGCAGGGTGTTCACATTACAAGGCTGCAATTTTTATTTGCCCATCAACTGGGCTTTTGGTGGAAATGACGCACCACCGGCAGCATGATGTCCGCAAGAGTGGCAACGAGGTGGGTGGGTCGGGAACAAGAAGATGACAAGTTGTTATTCTATTGGTATGTACTGTCTCTTTATAGTGTTTAAAGATGGTTCTTTCAAGTTAACCTTAGAACGTAGCATTTTATTTCCAAAGTCTAGTAAGTCTTTGTTTTCTCACAGCAGGGTGTTCACATTACAAGGCTGCAATTTTTATTTGCCCATCAACTGGGCTTTTGGTGGAAATGACGCACCACCGGCAGCATGATGTCCGCAAGAGTGGCAACGAGGTGGGTGGGTCGGGAACAAGAAGATGACAAGTTGTTATTCTATTGGTATGTACTGTCTCTTTATAGTGTTTAAAGATGGTTCTTTCAAGTTCACCTTAGAACGTAGCATTTTATTTCCAAAGTCTAGTAAGTCTTTGTTTTCTCACAGCAGGGTGTTCACATTACAAGGCTGCAATTTTTATTTGCCCATCAACTGGGCTTTTGGTGGAAATGACGCACCACTGGCAGCATGATGTCCGCAAGAGTGGCAACGAGGTGGGTGGGTCGGGAACAAGAAGATGACAAGTTGTTATTCTATTGGTATGTACTGTCTCTTTATAGTGTTTAAAGATTGTTCTTTCAAGTTCACCTTAGAACGTAGCATTTTATTTCCAAAGTCTAGTAAGTCTTTGTATCTCACAGCAGGGTGTTCACATTACAAGGCTGCAATTTTTATTTGCCCATCAACTGGGCTTTTGGTGGAAATGACGCACCACCGGCAGCATGATGTCCGCAAGAGTGGCAACGAGGTGGGTGGGTCGGGAACAAGAAGATGACAAGTTGTTATTCTATTGGTATGTACTGTCTCTTTATAGTGTTTAAAGATGGTTCTTTCAAGTTCACCTTAGAACGTAGCATTTTATTTCCAAAGTCTAGTAAGTCTTTGTTTTCTCACAGCAGGGTGTTCACATTACAAGGCTGCAATTTTTATTTGCCCATCAACTGGGCTTCTGGTGGAAATGACGCACCACCGGCAGCATGATGTCCGCAAGAGTGGCAACGAGGTGGGTGGGTCGGGAACAAGAAGATGACAAGTTGTTATTCTATTGGTATGTACTGTCTCTTTATAGTGTTTAAAGATGGTTCTTTCAAGTTCACCTTAGAACGTAGCATTTTATTTCCAAAGTCTAGTAAGTCTTTGTTTTCTCACAGCAGGGTGTTCACATTACAAGGCTGCAATTTTTATTTGCCCATCAACTGGGCTTTTGGTGGAAATGACGCACCACCGGCAGCATGATGTCCGCAAGAGTGGCAACGAGGTGGGTGGGTCGGGAACAAGAAGATGACAAGTTGTTATTCTATTGGTATGTACTGTCTCTTTATAGTGTTTAAAGATGGTTCTTTCAAGTTCACCTTAGAACGTAGCATTTTATTTCCAAAGTCTAGTAAGTCTTTGTTTTCTCACAGCAGGGTGTTCACATTACAAGGCTGCAATTTTTATTTGCCCATCAACTGGGCTTTTGGTGGAAATGACGCACCACTGGCAGCATGATGTCCGCAAGAGTGGCAACGGGGTGGGTGGGCCGGGAACAAGAAGATGACAAGTTGTTATTCTATTGGTATGTACTGTCTCTTTATAGTGTTTAATGATTGTTCTTTCAAGTTCACCTTAGAAGGTAGCATTTTATTTCCAAAGTCTAGTAAGTCTTTGTTTTCTCACAGCAGGGTGTTCACATTACAAGGCTGCAATTTTTATTTGCCCATCAACTGGGCTTTTGGTGGAAATGATGCACCACCGGCAGCATGATGTCCGCAAGAGTGGCAACGAGGGGGGTTGGGGAGGGGCGGAACAAGAAGATGACAGGTTGTTATTCTATTGGTATGTACTGTCTCTTTATAGTGTTTAAAGATTGTTCTTTCAAGTTCACCTTAGAACGTAGCATTTTATTTCCAAAGTTTAGTAAGTCTTTGCTTTCTCACAGCAGGGTGTTCACATTACAAGGCTGCAATTTTTATTTGCCCGTCAACTGGGCTTTTGGTGGAAATGACGCACCACCGGCAGCATGATGTCCGCAAGAGTGGCAACGAGGTGGGTGGGCCGGGAACAAGAAGATGGCAAGTTGTTATTCTATTGGTATGTACTGTCTCTTTATAGTGTTTAAAGATTGTTCTTTCAAGTTCACCTTAGAACGTAGCATTTTATTTCCAAAGTCTAGTAAGTCTTTGCTTTCTCACAGCAGGGTGTTCACATTACAAGGCTGCAATTTTTATTTGCCCATCAACTGGGCTTTTGGTGGAAATGACGCACCACCGGCAGCATGATGTCCGCAAGAGTGGCAACGAGGTGGGTGGGCCGGGAACAAGAAGATGGCAAGTTGTTATTCTATTGGTATGTACTGTCTCTTTATAGTGTTTAAAGATTGTTCTTTCAAGTTCACCTTAGAACGTAGCATTTTATTTCCAAAGTCTAGTAAGTCTTTGCTTTCTCACAGCAGGGTGTTCACATTACAAGGCTGCAATTTTTATTTGCCCATCAACTGGGGTTTTGGTGGAAATGACGCACCACCGGCAGCATGATGTCCGCAAAAGGGCAACGGGGTGGGTGGGCCGGGAACAAGAAGATGGCAAGTTGTTATTCTATTGGTATGTACTGTCTCTTTATAGTGTTTAAAGATTGTTCTTTCAAGTTCACCTTAGAACGTAGCATTTTATTTCCAAAGTCTAGTAAGTCTTTGCTTTCTCACAGCAGGGTGTTCACATTACAAGGCTGCAATTTTTATTTGCCCATCAACTGGGCTTTTGGTGGAAATGACGCACCACCGGCAGCATGATGTCCGCAAGAGTGGCAACGAGGTGGGTGGGCCGGGAACAAGAAGATGGCAAGTTGTTATTCTATTTTTATGTACTGTCTCTTTATTGTGTTTAAAGATTGTTCTTTCAAGTTCACCTTAGAACGTAGCATTTTATTTCCAAAGTCTAGTAAGTCTTTGCTTTCTCACAGCAGGGTGTTCACATTACAAGGCTGCAATTTTTATTTGCCCATCAACTGGGCTTTTGGTGGAAATGACGCACCACCGGCAGCATGATGTCCGCAAGAGTGGCAACGAGGTGGGTGGGCCGGGAACAAGAAGATGACAAGTTGTTATTCTATTGGTATGTACTGTCTCTATATAGTGTTTAAAGATTGTTCTTTCAAGTTCACCTTAGAACGTAGCATTTTATTTCCAAAGTCTAGTAAGTCTTTGCTTTCTCACAGCAGGGTGTTCACAATACAAGGCTGCAATTTTTATTTGCCCATCAACTGGACTTTTGGTGGAAATAACGCACCACCGGCAGCATGATGTCCGCAAGAATGGCAACGAGGGGGGGGGGGGCCGGGAACAAGAAGATCACAAGTTGTTATTCTATTGGTATGTACTGTCTCTTAATAGTGTTTAAAGATTGTTCTTTCAAGTTCACCTTAGAACGTAGCATTTTATTTCCAAAGTCTAGTAAGTCTTTGCTTTCTCACAGCAGGGTGTTCACATTACAAGGCTGCAATTTTTATTTGCCCATCTACTGGGCTTTTGGTGGAAATGAAGCACCACCGGCAGCATGATGTCCGCCAGAGCGGCAACAAGGGGGGAAGGGGTGGGGAGGGGCGGAACAAGAAGATGACAAGTTGTTATTCTATTGGTATGTACTGTCTCTTTATAGTGTTTAAAGATTGTTCTTTCAAGTTCACCTTAGAACGTAGCATTTTATTTCCAAAGTCTAGTAAGTCTTTGCTTTCTCACAGCAGGGTGTTCACATTACAAGGCTGCAATTTTTATTTGCCCATCAACTGGGCTTTTGGTTGAAATGACGCACCACCGGCAGCATGATATCCGCAAGAGTGGTAGCGAGGGGGGGGGGGGGGGGAGGGGCGGAAAAAGAAGATGGCAAGTTGTTATTCTATTGGTATGTACTGTCTCTTTATAGTGTTTAAATATTGTTCTTTCAAGTTCACCTTAGAACGTAGCATTTTATTTCCAAAGTCTAGTAAATCTTTGCTTTCTCACAGCAGGGTGTTCACATTACAAGGCTGCAATTTTTATTTGCCCATCAACTGGGCTTTTGTTGGAAATGACGCACCACCGGCAGCATGATGTCCGCACGAGTTGCAACGAGGGGGGGGGGCCGGGAACAAGAAGATGACAAGTTGTTATTCTATTGGTATGTACTGTCTCTTTATAGTGTTTAAAGATTGTTCTTTCAAGTTCACCTTAGAACGTAGCATTTTATTTCCAAAGTCTAGTAAGTCTTTGCTTTCTCACAGCAGGTTGTTCACGTTACACGGCAGCATTTTTTATTTGCCCATCAACTGGGCTTTTGGTGGAAATGACGCACCACCGGCAGCATGATGTCCGCAAGAGTGGCAACGAGGTGGTGAGGGGGGGGAGAGGCGGAACAAGAAGATGACAAGTTGTTATTCTATTGGTATGTACTGTCTCTTTATAGTGTTTAAAGATTGTTCTTTCAAGTTCACCTTAGAACGTAGCATTTTATTTCCAAAGTCTAGTAAGTCTTTGCTTTCTCACAGCAGGGTGTTCATGTTACAAGGCTGCAATTTTTATTTGCCCATCAACTGGGCTTTTGGTGGAAATGACGCACCACCGGCAGCATGATGTCCGCAAGAGTGGCAACGAGGGGGGGGGGGGGCGGGAACAAGAAGATGACAAGTTGTTATTCTATTGGTATGTACTGTCTCTTTATAGTGTTTAATGATTGTTCTTTCAAGTTCACCTTAGAACGTAGCATTTTATTTCCAAAGTCTGGTAAGTCTTTGCTTTCTCACAGCAGGGTGTTCACATTACAAGGCTGCAATTTTTATTTGCCCATCAACTGGACTTTTGGTGGAAATGACGCACCACCGGCAGCATGATGTCCGCAAGAGTGGCAACGAGGGGGGGGGGGGGGGGGCGGGAACAAGAAGATGACAAGTTGTTATTCTATTGGTATGTACTGTCTCTTTATAGTGTTTAAAGATTGTTCTTTCAAGTTCACCTTAGAACGTGGCATTTTATTTCCAAAGTCTAGTAAGTTTTTGCTTTCTCACAGCAGGGTGTTCACATTACAAGGCTGCAATTTTTATTTGCCCATCAACTGGGCTTTTGGTGGAAATGACGCACCACCGGCAGCATGATGTCCGCAAGAGTGGCAACGAGGGGGGGGGGGGGGGGGGCGGAACAAGAAGATGACAAGTTGTTTTTCTATTGGTATGTACTGTCTCTTTATGGTGTTTAGAAGATTGTTCTTTCAAGTTCACCTTAGAACGTAGCATTTTATTACCAAAGTCTAGTAAGTTTTTGCTTTCTCACAGCAGGGTGTTCACATTACGAGGCTGCAATTTTTCTTTGCCCATAAACTGGGCTTTTGGTGGAAATGACGCACCACCAGCAGCATGATATCCGCAAGAGTAGCAAACGAGGGGGGGGGGCCGGGAACAAGAAGATGACAAGTTGTTATTCTATTGGTATGTACTGTCTCTTTATAGTGTTTAAAGATTGTTCTTTCAAGTTCACCTTAGAACGTAGCATTTTATTACCAAAGTCTAGTAAGTCTTTGTTTTCTCACAGCAGGGTGTTCACATTACAAGGCTGCAATTTTTATTTGCCCATCAACTGGGCTTTTGGTGGAAATGACGCACCACCGGCAGCATGATGTCCGCAAGAGTGGCAACGAGGGGGGGGGGGGGGGGGGGCGGGAACAAGAAGATGACAAGTTGTTATTCTATTGGTATGTACTGTCTCTTTATAGTGTCTAAAGATTGTTCTTTCAAGTTCACCTTAGAACGTAGCATTTTATTTCCAAAGTCTAGTAAGTCTTTGCTTTCTCACAGCAGGGTGTTCACGTTACACGGCAGCATTTTTTATTTGCCCATCAACTGGGCTTTTGGTGGAAATGACGCACCACCGGCAGCATGATGTCCGCAAGAGTGGCAACGAGGTGGTGAGGGGGGGGAGAGGCGGAACAAGAAGATGACAAGTTGTTATTCTATTGGTATGTACTGTCTCTTTATAGTGTTTAAAGATTGTTCTTTCAAGTTCACCTTAGAACGTAGCATTTTATTTCCAAAGTCTAGTAAGTCTTTGCTTTCTCACAGCAGGGTGTTCACGTTACAAGGCTGCAATTTTTATTTGCCCATCAACTGGGCTTTTGGTGGAAATGACGCACCACCGGCAGCATGATGTCCGCAAGAGTGGCAACGAGGGGGGGGGGGGGGGCGGGAACAAGAAGATGACAAGTTGTTATTCTATTGGTATGTACTGTCTCTTTATAGTGTTTAATGATTGTTCTTTCAAGTTCACCTTAGAACGTAGCATTTTATTTCCAAAGTCTGGTAAGTCTTTGCTTTCTCACAGCAGGGTGTTCACATTACAAGGCTGCAATTTTTATTTGCCCATAAACTGGGCTTTTGGTGGAAATGACGCACCACCAGCAGCATGATATCCGCAAGAGTAGCAAACGAGGGGGGGGGCCGGGAACAAGAAGATGACAAGTTGTTGTTCTATTGGTATGTACTGTCTCTTTATAGTGTTTAAAGATTATTCTTTCAAGTTCACCTTAGAACGTAGCATTTTATTTCCAAAGTCTAGTAAGCCTTTGCTTTCTCACAGCAGGGTGTTTACATTACAAGGCTGCAATTTTTATTTGCCCATCAACTGGGCTTTTGGTGGAAATGACGCACCACCAGCAGCATGATGTCCGCAAGAGTGGCAAACGAGGGGGGGGGGGGGCGGGAACAAGAAGGTGACAAGTTGTTATTCTATTGGTATGTACTGTCTCTTTATAGTGTTTTAAAGATTGTTGTTTCAAGTTCACCTTAGAACGTAGCATTTTATTTCCAAAGTCTAGTAAGTCTTTGCTTTCTCACAGCAGGGTGTTCACATTACAAGGCTGCAATTTTTATTTGCCCATCAACTGGGCTTTTTGTGGAAATGACGCACCACCATCAGCATGATGTCCGCAAGAGTGGCAAACGAGGGGGTGGGGCGGGAACAAGAAGATCACAAGTTGTTATTCTATTGGTATGTACTGTCTCTTTATAGTGTTTAATGATTGTTCTTTCAAGTTCACCTTAGAACGTAGCATTTTATTTCCAAAGTCTGGTAAGTCTTTGCTTTCTCACAGCAGGGTGTTCACATTACAAGGCTGCAATTTTTATTTGCCCATCAACTGGGCTTTTGGTGGGAATGACGCACCACCGGCAGCATGATGTCCGCAAGAGTGGTAACGAGGGGGGGGGGGGGGGGGGGCGGGAACAAGAAGATGACAAGTTGTTATTCTATTGGTATGTACTGTCTCTTTATAGTGTTTAAAGATTGTTCTTTCAAGTTCACCTTAGAACGTGGCATTTTATTTCCAATGTCTAGTAAGTCTTTGCTTTCTCACAGCAGGGTGTTCACATTACAAGGCTGCAATTTTTATTTGCCCATCAACTGGGCTTTTGGTGGAAATGACGCACCACCGGCAGCATGATGTCCGCAAGATTGGCAAACGAGGGGGGGGGGCGGGAACAAGAAGATGACAAGTTGTTATTCTATTGGTATGTACTGTCTCTTTATAGTGTTTTAAAGATTGTTGTTTCAAGTTCACCTTAGAACGTAGCATTTTATTTCCAAAGTCTAGTAAGTCTTTGCTTTCTCACAGCAGGGTGTTCACATTACAAGGCTGCAATTTTTATTTGCCCATCAACTGGGCTTTTTGTGGAAATGACGCACCACCATCAGCATGATGTCCGCAAGAGTGGTAACGAGGGGGGGGGGGGGGGGCGGGAACAAGAAGATGACAAGTTGTTATTCTATTGGTATGTACTGTCTCTTTATAGTGTTAGAGATTGTTCTTTCAAGATCGCCTTAGAACGTATCATTTTGTTTCCAAAGTCTAGTAAGTCTTTGCTTTCTCACAGCAGGGTGTTCACATTACAAGGCTGCAATTTTTATTTGCCCATCAACTGGGCTTTTGATGGAAATGACGCACCACCGGCAGCATGATGTCCGCAAGAGTGGCAAAGCGGTGGGGGGGGGGGGGGGGCGGGAACAAGAAGATTGACATGTTGTTATTCTATTGGTATGTACTGTCTCTTCATAGTGTTTAAAGATAGTTCTTTCAAGTTCGCCTTAGAACATAGCATTTTATTTCCAAAGTCTAGTAAGTCTTTGCTTTCTCACAGCAGGGTGTTCACATTACAAGGCTGCAATTTTTATTTGCCCATCAACTGGGCTTTTGGTGGAAGTGACGCACCACCGGCAGCATGATGTCCGCAAGAGTGGCAACGAGGGTGGGGGGGGGGGGGGGGGGCGGGAACAAGAAGATGACAAGTTGTTATTCTATTGGTATGTACTGTCTCTTTATAGTGTTTACAGATTGTTCTTTCAAGTTCGCCTTAGAACGTAGCATTTTATTTCCAAAGTCTAGTAAGTCTTTGCTTTATCACAGCAGGGTGTTCACATTACAAGGCTGCAATATTTATTTGCCCATCAACTGGGCTTTTTGTGGAAATGACGCACTATCGGCAGCATGATGTCCGCAAGAGTGGCATGAGGGGGGGGGGGGGGGGGGGGGCGGGGGGGGGATCAAGAAGATGACAAGTTGTTATTCTATTTGTATGTACTGTCTCTTTATGGTGTTTAAAGATTGTTCTTTCAAGTTCGCCTTAGAACGTAGCATTTTATTTCTAAAGTCTAGTAAGTCTTTGCTTTCTCACAGCAGGGTGTTCACATTACAAGGCTGCAATTTTTATTTGCCCATCAACTGGGCTTTTGGTGGAAGTGACGCACCACCGGCAGCATGATGTCCGCAAGAGTGGCAACGAGGGGGGGGGGGGGGGGGCGGGAACAAGAAGATGACAAGTTGTTATTCTATTGGTATGTACTGTCTCTTTATAGTGTTAGAGATTGTTCTTTCAAGTTTGCCTTAGAACGTAGCATTTTATTTCCAAAGTCTAGTAAGTCTTTGCTTTCTCACAGCAGGGTGTTCACATTACAAGGCTGCAATTTTTATTTGCCCATCAACTGGGCTTTTGGTGGAAATGACGCACCACCGGAAGCATGATGTCCGGAAAAGTGGCAACGAGGGGGGGGGGGGGGGGCCGGGAACAAGAAGATGACAAGTTGTTATTCTATTGGTATGTACTGTCTCTTTATAGTGTTTACAGATTGTTCTTTCAAGTTCGCCTTAGAACGTAGCATTTCATTTCCAAAGTCTAGTAAGTCTTTGCATTCTCACATCAGGGTGTTCACATTACAAGGCTGCAATTTTTATTTGCCCATGAACTGGGCTTTTGGTGGAAATGACGCACCACCAGCAGCATGATGTACGCAAGAGTGGCAACGAGGGGGCGGGGCCGGGAACAAGAAGATGACAAGTTGTTATTCTATTCGTATGTACTGTCCCTTTATAGTGTTTAAAGATTGTTCTTTCAAGTTCACCTTAGAACGTAGCATTTTATTTCCAAAGTCTAGTAAGTCTTTGCTTTCTCACAGCAGGGTGTTCACATCACAAGGCTGCAATTTTTATTTGCCCATCAACTGGGCTTTTGGTGGAAATGACGCACCACCGGCAGCATGATGTCCGCAAGAGTGGTAACAAGGGGGGGGGGGGGGGGCCGGGAACAAGAAGATGACAAGTCGTTATTCTATTGGTATGTACTGTCTCTTTATAGTGTTTAAAGATTGTTCTTTCAAGTTCACATTAGAACGTAGCATTTTATTTCCAAAGTCTAGTAAGTCTTTGCTTCCTCACAGCAGGGTGTTCACATTACAAGGCTGCAATTTTTATTTGCCCATCAACTGGGCTTTTGGTGGAAATGACGCACCACCAGCAGCATGATGTCCGCAAGAGTGGCAACGAGGGGGGGCGGCCGGGAACAAGAAGATGACAAGTTGTTATTCTATTGGTATGTACTGTCTCTTAATAGTGTTTAAAGATTGTTCTTTCAAGTTCACCTTAGAACGTAGCATTTTATTTCCAAAGTCTAGTAATTCTTTGCTTTCTCACAGCAGGGTGTTCACATTACAAGGCTGCATTTTTCATTTGCCCATCAACTGGGCTTTTGGTGGAAATAACGCACCACCGGCAGCATGATGTCCGCAAGAGTGGCAATAAGGGGGGGGGGGGGGGGGGCCGGGAACAAGAAGATGACTAGTTGTTATTCTATTGGTATGTACTGTCTCTTTATAGTGTTTAAAAATTGTTCTTTCAAGTTCGCCTTAGAACGTAGCATTTTATTTCCAAAGTCTTGTAAGTCTTTGCTTTCTCACAGCAGGGTGTTCACATTACAAGGCTGCAATTTTTATTTGCCCATCAACTGGGCTTTTTGTGGAAATGACGCACCACCAGCAGCATGATGTCTGCAAGAGTGGCAAACGAGGGGGGGGTCGGGGACAAGAAGATCACAAGTTGTTATTCTATTGGTATGTACTGTCTCTTTATAGTGTTAGAGATTGATCTTTCAAGTTCGCCTTAGAACGTAGCATTTTATTTCCAAAGTCTAGTAAGTCTTTACTTTCTCACAGCAGGGTGTTCATATTACAAGGCTGCAATTTTTATTTGCCCATCAACTGGGCTTTTGGTGGAAATGATGCACCACCAGCAGCATGATGTCCACAAGAGTGGCAACGAGGGGGCGGGGCCGGGAACAAGAAGATGACAAGTTGTTATTCTATTGGTATGTACTGTCTCTTTATAGTGTTTAAAGATTGTTCTTTCAAGTTCACCTTAGAACGTAGCATTTTATTTCCAAAGTCTAGTAAGTCTTTGCTTTCTCACAGCAGGGTGTTCACATTACAAGGCTGCAATTTTTATTTGCCCATCAACTGGGCTTTTGGTGGAAATGACGCTCCACCGGCAGCATGATGTCCGCAAGAGTGGCAACGAGGGGGGGGAGGGGGGCGGGAACAAGAAGATGACAAGTTGTTATTCTATTGGTATGTACTGTCTCTTTATAGTGTTTAAAGATTGTTCTTTCAAGTTCGCCTTAGAACGTAGCATTTTATTTCCAAAGTCTAGTAAGTCTTTGCTTTCTCACAGCAGGATGTTCACATTACAAGGCTGCAATTTTTATTTGCCCATCAACTGGGCTTTTGGTGGAAATGACTCACCACCGGCAGCATGATGTCCGCAAGAGAGGCAACGAGGGTGGGGGGGGGGGGGGGGGGGGGGCGGGAACAAGAAGATGACAAGTTGTTATTCTATTGGTATGTACTGTCTCTTTATAGTGTTTAAAGATTGTTCTTTCAAGTTCACCTTAGAACGTAGCATTTTATTTCCAAAGTCTAGTAAGTCTTTGCTTTCTCACAGCAGGGTGTTCACATTACAAGGCTGCAATTTTTATTTGCCCATCAACTGGGCTATTGGTGGAAATGACGCACCACCGGAAGCATGATGTCCGCAAGAGTGGCAACGAGGGGGGGGGGGGGGCCGGGAACAAGAAGATGACAAGTTGTTATTCTATTGGTATGTACTGTCTCTTTATAGTGTTTAAAGATTGTTCTTTCAAGTTCACCTTAGAACGTAGCATTTTATTTCCAAAGTCTAGTAAGTCTTTGCTTTCTCACAGCAGGGTGTTCACATTACATGGCTGCAATTTTTATTTGCCCATCAACTGGGCTTTTTGTGGAAATGACGCACCACCAGCAGCATGATGTCCGCAAGAGTGGCAAACGAGGGGGGGGGGGGGGCGGGGACAAGAAGATCACAAGTTGTTATTCTATTGGTATGTACAGTCTCTTTATAGTGTTTAAAGATTATTCTTTCAAGTTCGCCTTAGAACGTAGCATTTTATTTCCAAAGTGTAGTAAGTTTTTGCTTTATCACAGCAGGGTGTTCACATTACAAGGCTGTAATTTTTATTTGCCCATCAACTGGGCTTTTGGTGGAAATGACGCACCACCGGCAGCATGATGTCCGCAAGAGTCAGAACGAGGGGGGGGGGGGGGGGGGCGGGAACAAGAAGATGACAAGTTGTTATTCTATTGGTATGTACTGTCTCTTTATGGTGTTTAAAGATTGTTCTTTCAAGTTCACCTTAGAACGTAGTATTTTATTTCCAAAGTCTAGTAAGTCTTTGCTTTCTCACAGCAGGGTGTTCACATCACAAGGCTGCAATTTTTATTTGCCCATCAACTGGGCTTCTGGTGGAAATGACGCACCACCAGCAGCATGATGTCCGCAAGAGTGGCATCGAGGGGGGGGGGGGGAGGCGGGAACAAGAAGATGACAAGCTGTTATTCTATTGGTATGTACTGTCTCTTTATAGTGTTTAAAGATTGTTCTTTCAAGTTCACCTTAGAACGTAGCATTTTATTTCCAAAGTCTAGTAAGTCTTTGCTTTCTCACAGCAGGGTGTTCACATTACAAGGCTGCAATTTTTATTTGCCCATCAACTGGGCTTTTGGAGGAAATGACGCACCACCGGAAGCATGATGTCCGCAAGAGTGGCAACGAGGGGGGGGGGGGGGGGCGGGAACAAGAAGATGACAAGTTGTTATTCTATTGGTATGTACTGTCTCTTTATAGTGTTTAAAGATTGTTCTTTCAAGTTCACCTTAGAACGTAGCATTTTATTTCCAAAGTCTAGTAAGTCTTTGCTTTCTCACAGCAGGGTGTTCACATTACAAGGCTGCAATTTTTATTTGCCCATCAACTGGGCTTTTTGTGGAAATGACGCACCACCGGCAGCATGATATCCGCAAGAGTGGGAACGAGGGGGGGGGGGGGGGGAGGGGCGGAAAAAGAAGATGACAAGTTGTTATTCTATTGGTATGTACTGTCTCTTTATAGTGTTTAAAGATTATTCTTTCAAGTTCACATTAGAACGTGGCATTTTATTTCCAAAGTCTAGTAAGTCTTTGCTTTCTCACAGCAGTGTGTTCACATTACAAGGCTGCAATTTTTATTTGCCCATCGACTGGGCTTTTGGTGGAAATGACGCACCACCGGCAGCATGATATCCGCAAGAGTGGTAACGAGGAAGGGGGGGGGGGGGCGGAAAAAGAAGATGGCAAGTTTTTATTCTATTGGTATGTACTGTTTCTTTATAGTGTTTAAAGATTGTTCTTTCAAGTTCACCTTAGAACGTAGCATTTTATTTCCAAAGTCTAGTAAGTCTTTGATTTCTCACAGCAGGGTGTTCACATTACAAGGCTGCAATTTTTGTTTGCCCATCAACTGGGCTTTTGGTGGAAATGACGCACCACCGGCAGCATGATGTCCGCAAGAGAGGCAACGAGGTGGGGGGGCCGGGAACAAGAAGATGACAAGTTGTTATTCTATTGGTATGTACTGTCTCTTTATAGTGTTTAATGATTGTTCTTTCAAGTTCACCTTAGAACGTAGCATTTTATTTCCAAAGTCTGGTAAGTCTTTGCTTTCTCCCAGCAGGGTGTTCACATTACAAGGCTGCAATATTTATTTGCCCATCAACTGGGCTTTTGGTGGAAATGACGCACCACCGGCAGCATGATGTCCGCATGAGTGGCAACGAGGGGGGGGGGCCCGGGAACTAGAAGATGACAAGTTGTTATTCAATTGGTATGTACTGTCTCATTATAGTGTTTAAAGATTGTTCTTTCAAGTTCATATTAGAACGTTGCATTTTATTTCCAAAGTCTAGTAAGTCTTTGCTTTCTCACAGCAGGGTGTTCACATTACAAGGCTGCAATTTTTATTTGCCCATCAACTGGGCTTTTGGTGGAAATGACGCACCACCGGCAGCATGATGTCCGCAAGAGTGGCAACGAGGGGTGGGGGGGGGGGCGGAACAAGAAGTTGACAAGTTGTTATTCTATTGGTATGTACTGTCTCTTTATAGTGTTTTAAAGATTGTTCTTTCAAGTTCACCTTAGAACGTAGCATTTTATTACCAAAGTCTAGTAAGTTTTTGCTTTCTCACAGCAGGGTGTTCACATTACGAGGCTGCAATTTTTCTTTGCCCATAAACTGGGCTTTTGGTGGAAATGACGCACCATCAGCAGCATGATATCCGCAAGAGTAGCAAACGAGGGGGGGGGCCGGGAACAAGAAGATGACAAGTTGTTATTCTATTGGTATGTACTGTCTCTTTATAGTGTTAAAAGATTATTCTTTCAAGTTCACCTTAGAACGTAGCATTTTATTTCCAAAGTCTAGTAAGCCTTTGCTTTCTCACAGCAGGGTGTTTACATTACAAGGCTGCAATTTTTATTTGCCCATCAACTGGGCTTTTGGTGGAAATGACGTACCACCAGCAGCATGATGTCCGCAAGAGTGGTAAACGAGGGGGGGGGGGGGGGGCGGGAACAAGAAGATGACAAGTTGTTATTCTATTGGTATGTACTGTCTCTTTATAGTGTTTTAAAGATTGTTGTTTCAATTTCACCTTAGAACGTAGCATTTTATTTCCAAAGTCTAGTAAGTCTTTGCTTTCTCACAGCAGGGTGTTCACATTACAAGGCTGCAATTTTTATTTGCCCATCAACTGGGCTTTTGGTGGAAGTGACGCACCACCGGCAGCATGATGTCCGCAAGAGTGGCAACGAGGGGGGGGGGGGGGGCGGGAACAAGAAGATGACAAGTTGTTATTCTATTGGTATGTACTGTCTCTTTATAGTGTTAGAGATTGTTCTTTCAAGTTTGCCTTAGAACGTAGCATTTTATTTCCAAAGTCTAGTAAGTCTTTGCTTTCTCACAGCAGGGTGTTCACATTACAAGGCTGCAATTTTTATTTGCCCATCAACTGGGCTTTTGGTGGAAATGACGCACCACCGGAAGCATGATGTCCGGAAAAGTGGCAACGAGGGGGGGGGGGGGGGGGGCCGGGAACAAGAAGATGACAAGTTGTTATTCTATTGGTATGTACTGTCTCTTTATAGTGTTTACAGATTGTTCTTTCAAGTTCGCCTTAGAACGTAGCATTTCATTTCCAAAGTCTAGTAAGTCTTTGCATTCTCACATCAGGGTGTTCACATTACAAGGCTGCAATTTTTATTTGCCCATGAACTGGGCTTTTGGTGGAAATGACGCACCACCAGCAGCATGATGTACGCAAGAGTGGCAACGAGGGGGCGGGGCCGGGAACAAGAAGATGACAAGTTGTTATTCTATTCGTATGTACTGTCCCTTTATAGTGTTTAAAGATTCTTCTTTCAAGTTCACCTTAGAACGTAGCATTTTTTTTCCAAAGTCTAGTAAGTCTTTGCTTTCTCACAGCAGGGTGTTCACATCACAAGGCTGCAATTTTTATTTGCCCATCAACTGGGCTTTTGGTGGAAATGACGCACCACCGGCAGCATGATGTCCGCAAGAGTGGTAACAAGGGGGGGGGGGGGGGCCGGTAACAAGAAGATGACAAGTTGTAATTCTATTGGTATGTACTGTCTCTTTATAGTGTTTAAAGATTGTTCTTTCAAGTTCACATTAGAACGTAGCATTTTATTTCCAAAGTCTAGTAAATCTTTGCTTTCTCACAGCAGGGTGTTCACATTACAAGGCTGCAATTTTTATTTGCCCATCAACTGGGCTTTTGGTGGAAATGACGCACCACCAGCAGCATGATGTCCGCAAGAGTGGCAACGAGGGGGGGCGGCCGGGAACAAGAAGATGACAAGTTGTTATTCTATTGGTATGTACTGTCTCTTTATAGTGTTTAAAGATTGTTCTTTCAAGTTCACCTTAGAACGTAGCATTTTATTTCCAAAGTCTAGTAATTCTTTGCTTTCTCACAGCAGGGTGTTCACATTACAAGGCTGCATTTTTCATTTGCCCATCAACTGGGCTTTTGGTGGAAATAACGCACCACCGGCAGCATGATGTCCGCAAGAGTGGCAATAAGGGGAGGGGGGGGGGGGGCCGGGAACAAGAAGATGACTAGTTGTTATTCTATTGGTATGTACTGTCTCTTTATAGTGTTTAAAAATTGTTCTTTCAAGTTCGCCTTAGAACGTAGCATTTTATTTCCAAAGTCTTGTAAGTCTTTGCTTTCTCACAGCAGGGTGTTCACATTACAAGGCTGCAATTTTTATTTGCCCATCAACTGGGCTTTTTGTGGAAATGACGCACCACCAGCAGCATGATGTCTGCAAGAGTGGCAAACGAGGGGGGGGTCGGGGACAAGAAGATCACAAGTTGTTATTCTATTGGTATGTACTGTCTCTTTATAGTGTTAGAGATTGATCTTTCAAGTTCGCCTTAGAACGTAGCATTTTATTTCCAAAGTCTAGTAAGTTTTTACTTTCTCACAGCAGGGTGTTCATATTACAAGGCTGCAATTTTTATTTGCCCATCAACTGGGCTTTTGGTGGAAATGATGCACCACCAGCAGCATGATGTCCACAAGAGTGGCAACGAGGGGGCGGTGCCGGGAACAAGAAGATGACAAGTTGTTATTCTATTGGTATGTACTGTCTCTTTATAGTGTTTAAAGATTGTTCTTTCAAGTTCACCTTAGAACGTAGCATTTTATTTCCAAAGTCTAGTAAGTCTTTGCTTTCTCACAGCAGGGTGTTCACATTACAAGGCTGCAATTTTTATTTGCCCATCAACTGGGCTTTTGGTGGAAATGACGCTCCACCGGCAGCATGATGTCCGCAAGAGTGGCAACGAGGGGGGGGAGGGGGGCGGGAACAAGAAGATGACAAGTTGTTATTCTATTGGTATGTACTGTCTCTTTATAGTGTTTAAAGATTGTTCTTTCAAGTTCGCCTTAGAACGTAGCATTTTATTTCCAAAGTCTAGTAAGTCTTTGCTTTCTCACAGCAGGATGTTCACATTACAAGGCTGCAATTTTTATTTGCCCATCAACTGGGCTTTTGGTGGAAATGACTCACCACCGGCAGCATGATGTCCGCAAGAGAGGCAACGAGGGGGGGGGGGGGGGGGGCGGGAACAAGAAGATGACAAGTTGTTATTCTATTGGTATGTACTGTCTCTTTATAGTGTTTAAAGATTGTTCTTTCAAGTTCACCTTAGAACGTAGCATTTTATTTCCAAAGTCTAGTAAGTCTTTGCTTTCTCACAGCAGGGTGTTCACATTACAAGGCTGCAATTTTTATTTGCCCATCAACTGGGCTATTGGTGGAAATGACGCACCACCGGAAGCATGATGTCCGCAAGAGTGGCAACGAGGGGGGGGGGGGGGGCCGGGAACAAGAAGATGACAAGTTGTTATTCTATTGGTATGTACTGTCTCTTTATAGTGTTTAAAGATTGTTCTTTCAAGTTCACCTTAGAACGTAGCATTTTATTTCCAAAGTCTAGTAAGTCTTTGCTTTCTCACAGCAGGGTGTTCACATTACATGGCTGCAATTTTTATTTGCCCATCAACTGGGCTTTTTGTGGAAATGACGCACCACCAGCAGCATGATGTCCGCAAGAGTGGCATCGAGGGGGGGGGGAGGCGGGAACAAGAAGATGACAAGCTGTTATTCTATTGGTATGTACTGTCTCTTTATAGTGTTTAAAGATTGTTCTTTCAAGTTCACCTTAGAACGTAGCATTTTATTTCCAAAGTCTAGTAAGTCTTTGCTTTCTCACAGCAGGGTGTTCACATTACAAGGCTGCAATTTTTATTTGCCCATCAACTGGGCTTTTGGAGGAAATGACGCACCACCGGAAGCATGATGTCCGCAAGAGTGGCAACGAGGGGGGGGGGGGGAGGCGGGAACAAGAAGATGACAAGTTGTTATTCTATTGGTATGTACTGTCTCTTTATAGTGTTTAAAGATTGTTCTTTCAAGTTCACCTTAGAACGTAGCATTTTATTTCCAAAGTCTAGTAAGTCTTTGCTTTCTCACAGCAGGGTGTTCACATTACAAGGCTGCAATTTTTATTTGCCCATCAACTGGGCTTTTTGTGGAAATGACGCACCACCAGCAGCATGATGTCTGCAAGAGTGGCAAACGAGGGGGGGGGTCGGGGACAGGAAGATCACAAGTTGTTATTCTATTGGTATGTACTGTCTCTTTATAGTGTTTAAAGATTATTCTTTCAAGTTCGCCATAGAACGTAGCATTTTATTTCCAAAGTGTAGTAAGTTTTTGCTTTATCACAGCAGGGTGTTCACATTACAAGGCTGTAATTTTTATTTGCCCATCAACTGGGCTTTTGGTGGACATGACGCACCACCGGCAGCATGATGTCCGCAAGAGTCGCAACGTGAGGGGGGGGGGGGGGGGCGGGAACAAGAAGATGACAAGTTGTTATTCTATTGGTATGTACTGTCTCTTTATAGTGTTAGAGATTGTTCTTTCAAGTTCGCCTTAGAACGTAGCATTTTATTTCCAAAGTCTAGTAAGTCTTTGCTTTCTCACAGCAGGGTGTTCATATTACAAGGCTGCAATTTTTATTTGCCCATCAACTGGGCTTTTGGTGGAAATGACGCACCACCGGCAGCATGATATCCGCAAGAGTGGTAACGAGGGGGGGGGGGGCGGAAAAAGAAGATGGCAAGTTTTTATTCTATTGGTATGTACTGTTTCTTTATAGTGTTTAAAGATTGTTCTTTCAAGTTCACCTTAGAACGTAGCATTTTATTTCCAAAGTCTTGTAAGTCTTTGATTTCTCACAGCAGGGTGTTCACATTACAAGGCTGCAATTTTTGTTTGCCCATCAACTGGGCTTTTGGTGGAAATGACGCACCACCGGCAGCATGATGTCCGCAAGAGTGGCAACGAGGTGGGGGGGCCGGGAACAAGAAGATGACAAGTTGTTATTCTATTGGTATGTACTGTCTCTTTATAGTGTTTAATGATTGTTCTTTCAAGTTCACCTTAGAACGTAGCATTTTATTTCCAAAGTCTGGTAAGTCTTTGCTTTCTCCCAGCAGGGTGTTCACATTACAAGGCTGCAATATTTATTTGCCCATCAACTGGGCTTTTGGTGGAAATGACGCACCACCGGCAGCATGATGTCCGCAAGAGTGGCAACGAGGGGGGGGGGCCCGGGAACAAGAAGATGACAAGTTGTTATTCAATTGGTATGTACTGTCTCATTATAGTGTTTAAAGATTGTTCTTTCAAGTTCATATTAGAACGTTGCATTTTATTTCCAAAGTCTAGTAAGTCTTTGCTTTCTCACAGCAGGGTGTTCACATTACAAGGCTGCAATTTTTATTTGCCCATCAACTGGGCTTTTGGTGGAAATGACGCACCACCGGCAGCATGATATGTCCGCAAGAGTGGCAACGAGGGGGGGGGGGGGGGGGGCGGAACAAGAAGTTGACAAGTTGTTATTCTATTGGTATGTACTGTCTCTTTATAGTGTTTTAAAGATTGTTCTTTCAAGTTCACCTTAGAACGTAGCATTTTATTACCAAAGTCTAGTAAGTTTTTGCTTTCTCACAGCAGGGTGTTCACATTACGAGGCTGCAATTTTTCTTTGCCATAAACTGGGCTTTTGGTGGAAATGACGCACCATCAGCAGCATGATATCCGCAAGAGTAGCAAACGAGGGGGGGGGCCGGGAACAAGAAGATGACAAGTTGTTATTCTATTGGTATGTACTGTCTCTTTATAGTGTTAAAAGATTATTCTTTCAAGTTCACCTTAGAACGTAGCATTTTATTTCCAAAGTCTAGTAAGCCTTTGCTTTCTCACAGCAGGGTGTTTACATTACAAGGCTGCAATTTTTATTTGCCCATCAACTGGGCTTTTGGTGGAAATGACGTACCACCAGCAGCATGATGTCCGCAAGAGTGGTAAACGAGGGGGGGGGGGGCGGGAACAAGAAGATGACAAGTTGTTATTCTATTGGTATGTACTGTCTCTTTATAGTGTTTTAAAGATTGTTGTTTCAATTTCACCTTAGAACGTAGCATTTTATTTCCAAAGTCTAGTAAGTCTTTGCTTTCTCACAGCAGGGTGTTCACATTACAAGGCTGCAATTTTTATTTGCCATCAACTGGGCTTTTGGTGGAAATGACGCACCACCAGCAGCATGATATCCGCAAGAGTAGCAAACGAGGGGGGGGGCCGGGAACAAGAAGATGACAAGTTGTTATTCTATTGGTATGTACTGTCTCTTTATAGTGTTAAAAGATTATTCTTTCAAGTTCACCTTAGAACGTAGCATTTTATTTCCAAAGTCTAGTAAGCCTTTGCTTTCTCACAGCAGGGTGTTCACATTACGAGGCTGCAATTTTTCTTTGCCCATAAACTGGGCCTTTTGGTGGAAATGACGCACCACCAGCAGCATGATATCCGCAAGAGTAGCAAACGAGGGGGGGGGGGCCGGGAACAAGAAGATGACAAGTTGTTATTCTATTGGTATGTACTGTCTCTGTATAGTGTTAAAAGATTATTCTTTCAAGTTCACCTTAGAACGTAGCATTTTATTTCCAAAGTCTAGTAAGCCTTTGCTTTCTCACAGCAGGGTGTTTACATTACAAGGCTTGCAATTTTTATTTGCCCATCAACTGGGCTTTTGGTGGAAATGACGTACCACCAGCCGCATGATGTCCGCAAGAGTGGTAAACGAGGGGGGGGGGGGGCGGGAACAAGAAGATGACAAGTTGTTATTCTATTGGTATGTACTGTCTCTTTATAGTGTTTTAAAGATTGTTGTTTCAATTTCACCTTAGAACGTAGCATTTTATTTCCAAAGTCTAGTAAGTCTTTGCTTTCTCACAGCAGGGTGTTCACATTACAAGGCTGCAATTTTTATTTGCCCATCAACTGGGCTTTTTGTGGAAATGACGCAACCACCATCAGCATGATGTCCGCAAGAGTGGCAAACGAGGGGGGGGGCGGGAACAAGAAGATCACAAGTTGTTATTCTATTGGTATGTACTGTCTCTTTATAGTGTTTAATGATTGTTCTTTCAAGTTCACCTTAGAACGTAGCATTTTATTTCCAAAGTCTGGTAAGTCTTTGCTTTCTCACAGCAGGGTGTTCACATTACAAGGCTGCAATTTTTATTTGCCCATCAACTGGGCTTTTGGTGGGAATGACGCACCACCGGCAGCATGATGTCCGCAAGAGTGGCAACGAGGGGGGGGGGGGGGGGGCGGGAACATGAAGATGACAAGTTGTTATTCTATTGGTATGTACTGTCTCTTTATAGTGTTTAAAGATTGTTCTTTCAAGTTCACCTTAGAACGTGGCATTTTATTTCCAAAGTCTAGTAAGTCTTTGCTTTCTCACAGCAGGGTGTTCACATTACAAGGCTGCAATTTTTATTTGCCCATCAACTGGGCTTTTGGTGGAAATGACGCACCACCGGCAGCATGATGTCCGCAAGAGTGGCAACGAGGGGGGGGGGCCGGGGACAAGAAGATGACAAGTTGTTATTCTATTGGTATGTACTGTCTCTTTATAGTGTTTAAAGATTGTTCTTCCAAGTTCACCTTAGAACGTAGCATTTTATTTCCAAAGTCTAGTAAGTCTTTGCTTTCTCACAGCAGGGTGTTCACATTACAAGGCTGCAATTTTTATTTGCCCATCAACTGGGCTTTTGGTGGAAATGACGCACCACCGGCAGCATGATGTCCGCAAGAGTGGTAACGAGGGGGGGGGGGGGGGGGGGGAGGGGCGGAACAAGAAGATGACAAGTTGTTATTCTATTGGTATGTACTGTCTCTTTATAGTGTTTTAAAGATTGTTCTTTCAAGTTCACCTTAGAACGTAGCATTTTATTACCAATGTCTAGCAAGTTTTTGCTTTCTCACAGCAGGGTGTTCTCATTACGAGGCTGCAATTTTTCTTTGCCCATCAACTGGGCTTTTGGTGGAAATGACGCACCACCAGCAGCATGATATCCGCAAGAGTAGCAAACGAGGGGGGGGGGCCGGGAACAAGAAGATGACAAGTTGTTATTCTATTGGTATGTACTGTCTCTTTATAGTCTTTAAAGATTATTCTTTCAAGTTCACCTTAGAACGTAGCATTTTATTTCCAAAGTCTAGTAAGCCTTTGCTTTCTCACAGCAGGGTGTTTACATTACAAGGCTGCAATTTTTATTTGCCCATCAACTGGGCTTTTGGTGGGAATGACGCACCACCGGCAGCATGATGTCCGCAAGAGTGGCAAACGAGTGGGGGGGCGGGAACAAGAAGATGACAAATTGTTATTCTATTGGTATGTACTGTCTCTTTATAGTGTTTTAAAGATTGTTGTTTCAAGTTCACCTTAGAACGTAGCATTTTATTTCCAAAGTCTAGTAAGTCGTTGCTTTCTCACAGCAGGGTGTTCACATTACAAGGCTGCAATTTTTATTTGCCCATCAACTGGGCTTTTTGTGGAAATGACGCACCACCATCAGCATGATGTCCGCAAGAGTGGCAAAGAGGGGGGGGGGGGCGGGAACAAGAAGATTGACATGTTGTTATTCTACTGGTATGTACTGTCTCTTCATAGTGTTCAAAGATAGTTCTTTCAAGTTCGCCTTAGAACATAGCATTTTATTTCCAAAGTCTAGTAAGTCTTTGCTTTCTCACAGCAGGGTGTTCACATTACAAGGCTGCAATTTTTATTTGCCCATCAACTGGGCTTTTGGTGGAAGTGACGCACCACCGGCAGCATGATGTCCGCAAGAGTGGCAACGAGGGCGGGGGGGGGGGGGGCGGGAACAAGAAGATGACAAGTTGTTATTCTATTGGTATGTACTGTCTCTTTATAGAGTTTACAGATTGTTCTTTCAAGTTCGCCTTAGAACGTAGCATTTTATTTCCAAAGTCTAGTAAGTCTTTGCTTTATCACAGCAGGGTGTTCACATTACAAGGCTGCAATATTTATTTGCCCATCAACTGGGCTTTTGGTGGAAATGACGCACCACCGGAAGCATGATGTCCGCAAAAGTGGCAACGAGGGGGGGGGGGGGGGGGGGGGCGGGAACAAGAAGATGACAAGATGTTATTCTATTGGTATGTACTGTCTCTTTATAGTGTTTACAGATTGTTCTTTCAAGTTCGCCTTAGAACGTAGCATTTTATTTCCAAAGTCTAGTAAGTCTTTGCTTTCTCACATCAGGGTGTTCACATTATAAGGCTGCAATTTTTATTTGCCCATCAACTGGGCTTTTGGTGGTAATGACGCTCCACCGGCAGCATGATGTCCGCAAGTGTGGCAACGAGGGGGGGGGGGCGGCCGGGAACAAGAAGATGACAAGTTGTTAATCTATTGGTATGTACTGTCTCTTTATAGTGTTTAAAGATTGTTCTTTCAAGTTCACCTTAGAACGTAGCATTTTATTTCCAAAGTCTAGTAATTCTTTGCTTTCTCACAGCAGGGTGTTCACATTACAAGGCTGCAATTTTCATTTGCCCATCAACTGGGCTTTTGGTGGAAATAATGCACCACCGGCAGCATGATGTCCGCGAGAGTGTCAATAAGGAGGGGGGGGGGGGGCGGGAACAAGAAGATGACTAGTTGTTATTCTATTGGTATGTACTGTCTCTTTATAGTGTTTAAAAATTGTTCTTTCAAGTTCGCCTTAGAACGTAGCATTTTATTTCCAAAGTCTAGTAAGTCTTTGCTTTCTCACAGCAGGGTGTTCACATTACAAGGCTGCAATTTTTATTTGCCCATCAACTGGGCATTTTGTGGAAAAGACGCACCACCAGCAGCATGATGTCTGCAAGAGTGGCAAACGAGGGGGGGGTCGGGGACAAGAAGATCACAAGTTGTTATTCTATTGGTATGTACTGTCTCTTCATAGTGTTTAAAGATAGTACTTTCAAGTTCGCCTTAGAACATAGCATTTTATTTCCAAAGTCTAGTAAGTCTTTGCTTTCTCACAGCAGGCTGTTCACATTACAAGGCTGCAATTTTTATTTGCCCATCAACTGGGCTTTTGGTGGAAGTGACGCACCACCGGCAGCATGATGTCCGCAAGAGTGGCAACGAGGGGGGGGGGGGGGGCGGGAACAAGAAGATGACAAGTTGTTATTCTATTGGTATGTACTGTCTCTTTATAGTGTTTACAGATTGTTCTTTCAAGTTCGCCTTAGAACGTAGCATTTTATTTCCAAAGTCTAGTAAGTCTTTGCTTTATCACAGCAGGGTGTTCACATTACAAGGCTGCAATATTTATTTGCCCATCAACTGGGCTTTTAGTGGAAATGACGCACCATCGGCAGCATGATGTCCGCAAGAGTGGCATGAGGGGGGAAGGGGGCGGGGGCGGGAACAAGAAGATGACAAGTTGTTATTCTATTGGTATGTACTGTCTCTTTATAGTGTGAGAGATTGTTCTTTCAAGTTTGCCTTAGAACGTAGCATTTTATTTCCAAAGTCTAGTAAGTCTTTGCTTTCTCACAGCAGGGTGTTCACATTACAAGGCTGCAATTTTTATTTGCCCATCAACTGGGCTTTTGGTGGAAATGACGCACCACCGGAAGCATGATGTCCACAAAAGTGGCAACGAGGGGGGGGGGGGGGGGGCCGGGAACAAGAAGATGACAAGTTGTTATTCTATTGGTATAAACAGTCTCTTTATAGTGTTTACAGATTGTTCTTTCAAGTTCGCCTTAGAACGTAGCATTTTATTTCCAAAGTCTAGTAAGTCTTTGCTTTCTCACATCAGGGTGTTCACATTACAAGGCTGCAATTTTTATTTGCCCATCAACTGGGCTTTTGGCGGTAATGACGCTCCACCGGCAGCATGATGTCCGCAAGAGTGGCAATAAGGGGGGGGGGGGGCCGGGAACAAGAAGATGACTAGTTGTTATTCTATTGGTATGTACTGTCTCTTTATAGTGTTTAAAAATTGTTCTTTCAAGTTCGCCTTAGAACGTAGCATTTTATTTCCAAAGTCTAGTAAGTCTTTGCTTTCTCACAGCAGGGTGTTCACATTACAAGGCTGCAATTTTTATTTGCCCTTCAACTGGGCTTTTTGTGGAAATGATGCACCACCAGCAGCATGATGTCTGCAAGAGTGGCAAACGAGGGGGGGGTCGGGGACAAGAAGATCACAAGTTGTTATTCTATTGGTATGTACTGTCTCTTTATAGTGTTAGAGATTGATCTTTCAAGTTCGCCTTAGAACGTAGCATTTTATTTCCAAAGTCTAGTAAGTCTTTGCTTTCTCACAGCAGGGTGTTCATATTACAAGGCTGCAATTTTTATTTGCCCATCAACTGGGCTTTTGGTGGAAATGACGCACCACCGGAAGCCTGATGTCCGCAAGAGTGGCAACGAGGGGGGGGTGGGGGCGGGAACAAGAAGATGACAAGTTGTTATTCTATTGGTATGTACTGTCTCTTTATAGTGTTTACAGATTGTTCTTTCAAGTTCACCTTAGAACGTAGCATTTTATTTCCAAAGTCTAGTAAGTCTTTGCTTTATCACAGCAGGGTGTTCACATTACAAGGCTGCAATTTTTATTTGCCAATCAACTGGGCTTTTGGTGGAAATGATGCACCACCGGCAGCATGATGTCCGCAAGAGGGGCAAGGAGGGGGGGGGGGGGGGGGGGGGGCGCGGGAACAAGAAGATGAGAAGTTGTTATTCTATTGGTATGTACTGTCTCTTTATAGTGTTTACAGATTGTTCTTTCAAGTTCGCCTTAGAACGTAGCATTTTATTTCCAAAGTCTAGTAAGTCTTTGCTTTCTCACAGCAGGGTGTTCACATTACAAGGCTGCAATTTTTATTTGCCCATCAACTGGGCTTTTGGTGGAAATGATGCACCACCAGCAGCATGATGTCCACAAGAGTGGCAACGAGGGGGCGGGGCCGGGAACAAGAAGATGACAAGTTGTTATTCTATTGGTATGTACTGTCTCTTTATAGTGTTTAAAGATTGTTCTTTCAAGTTCACCTTAGAACGTAGCATTTTATTTCCAAAGTCTAGTAAGTCTTTGCTTTCTCACAGCAGGGTGTTCTCATTACAAGGCTGCAATTTTTATTTGCCCATCAACTGGGCTTTTGGTGGAAATGACGCTCCACCGGCAGCATGATGTCCGCAAGAGTGGCAACGAGGGGGGGGAGGGGGGCGGGAACAAGAAGATGACAAGTTGTTATTCTATTGGTATGTACTGTCTCTTTATAGTGTTTAAAGATTGTTCTTTCAAGTTCGCCTTAGAACGTAGCATTTTATTTCCAAAGTCTAGTAAGTCTTTGCTTTCTCACAGCAGGATGTTCACATTACAAGGCTGCAATTTTTATTTGCCCATCAACTGGGCTTTTGGTGGAAATGACTCACCACCGGCAGCATGATGTCCGCAAGAGTGGCAACGAGGGGGGGGGGGGGGGGGGGGCGGGAACAAGAAGATGACAAGTTGTTATTCTATTGGTATGTACTGTCTCTTTATAGTGTTTAAAGATTGTTCTTTCAAGTTCACCTTAGAACGTAGCATTTTATTTCCAAAGTCTAGTAAGTCTTTGCTTTCTCACAGCAGGGTGTTCACATTACAAGGCTGCAATTTTTATTTGCCCATCAACTGGGCTATTGGTGGAAATGACGCACCACCGGAAGCATGATGTCCGCAAGAGTGGCAACGAGGGGGGGGGGGCCGGAAACAAGAAGATGACTAGTTGTTATTCTATTGGTATGTACTGTCTCTTTATAGTGTTTAAAGATTGTTCCTTCAAGTTCACCTGAGAACGTAGCATTTTATTTCCAAAGTCTAGTAAGTCTTTGCTTTCTCACAGCAGGGTGTTCACATTACAAGGCTGCAATTTTTATTTGCCCATCAACTGGGCTTTTTGTGGAAATGACGCACCACCAGCAGCATGATGTCCGCAAGAGTGGCAAACGAGGGTGGGGGGGGGGGGGGGGGCGGGGACAAGAAGATCACAAGTTGTTATTCTATTGGTATGTACTGTCTCTTTATAGTGTTTAAAGATTATTCTTTCAAGTTCGCCTTAGAACGTAGCATTTTATTTCCAAAGTGTAGTAAGTTTTTGCTTTATCACATCAGGGTGTTCACATTACAAGGCTGTAATTTTTATTTGCCCATCAACTGGGCTTTTGGTGGAAATGACGCACCACCGGCAGCATGATGTCCGCAAGAGTCAGAACGAGGGGGGGGGGGGGGGGCGGGAACAAGAAGATGACAAGTTGTTATTCTCTTGGTATGTACTGTCTCTTTATAGTGTTAGAGATTGTTCTTTCAAGTTCGCCTTAGAACGTAGCATTTTATTTCCAAAGTCTAGTAAGTCTTTGCTTTCTCACAGCGCGGTGTTCACATTACAAGGCTGCAATTTTTATTTGCCCATCAACTGGGCTTTTGGTGGAAATGACGCACCACCAGCAGCATGATGTCCACAAGAGTGGCAACGAGGGGGCGGGGCCGGGAACAAGAAGATGACAAGTTGTTATTCTATTGGTATGTACTGTCTCTTTATGGTGTTTAAATATTGTTCTTTCAAGTTCACCTTAGAACGTAGTATTTTATTTCCAAAGTCTGGTAAGTCTTTGCTTTCTCACAGCAGGGTGTTCACATCACAAGGCTGCAATTTTTATTTGCCCATCAACTGGGCTTTTGGTGGAAATGACGCACCACCAGCAGCATGATGTCCGCAAGAGTGGCATCGAGGGGGGGGGGGAGGCGGGAACAAGAAGATGACAAGTTGTTATTCTATTGGTATGTACTGTCTCTTTATAGTGTTTAAAGATTGTTCTTTCAAGTTCACCTTAGAACGTAGCATTTTATTTCCAAAGTCTAGTAAGTCTTTGCTTTCTCACAGCAGGGTGTTCACATTACAAGGCTGCAATTTTTATTTGCCCATCAACTGGGCTTTTGGAGGAAATGACGCACCACCGGAAGCATGATGTCCGCAAGAGTGGCAACGAGGGGGGGGGGGGGGGGCGGGAACAAGAAGATGACAAGTTGTTATTCTATTGGTATGTACTGTCTCTTTATAGTGTTTAAAGATTGTTCTTTCAAGTTCACCTTAGAACGTAGCATTTTATTTCTAAAGTCTAGTAAGTCTTTGCTTTCTCACAGCAGGGTGTTCACATTACAAGGCTGCAATTTTTATTTGCCCATCAACTGGGCTTTTTGTGGAAATGACGCACCACCAGCAGCATGATGTCTGCAAGAGTGGCAAACGAGGGGGGGGTCGGGGACAACAAGATCACAAGTTGTTATTCTATTGGTATGTACTGTCTCTTTATAGTGTTTAAAGATTATTCTTTCGAGTTCGCCATAGAACGTAGCATTTTATTTCCAAAGTGTAGTAAGTTTTTGCTTTATCACAGCAGGGTGTTCACATTACAAGGCTGTAATTTTTATTTGCCCATCAACTGGGCTTTTGGTGGAAATGACGCACCACCGGCAGCATGATGTCCGCAAGAGTCGCAACGTGAGGGGGGGGGGGGGGGGCGGGAACAAGAAGATGACAAGTTGTTATTCTATTGGTATGTACTGTCTCTTTATGGTGTTAGAGATTGTTCTTTCAAGTTCGCCTTAGAACGTAGCATTTTATTTCCAAAGTCTAGTAAGTCTTTGCTTTCTCACAGCAGGGTGTTCACATTACAAGGCTGCAATTTTTATTTGCCCATCAACTGGGCTTTTGGTGGAAATGACGCAACACCGGCAGCATGATGTCCGCAAGAGTGGCAACGAGGGGGGGGGGGGGGGGGGGGGCGGGAACAAGAAGATGACAAGTTGTTATTCTATTGGTATGTACTGTCTCTTTATAGTGTTTACAGATAGTTCTTTCAAGTTCACCTTAGAACGTAGCATTTTATTTCCAAAGTCTGGAAAGTCTTTGCTTTATCACAGCAGGGTGTTCACATTACAAGGCTGCAATTTTTATTTGCCCATCAACTGGGCTTTTGGTGGAAATGACGCAACACCGGCAGCATGATGTCCGCAAGAGTGGTAACGAGGGGGGGGGGGGGGGGGGGGGCGGGAACAAGAAGATGACAAGTTGTTATTCTATTGGTATGTACTGTCTCTTTATAGTGTTTACAGATAGTTCTTTCAAGTTCACCTTAGAACGTAGCATTTTATTTCCAAAGTCTGGAAAGTCTTTGCTTTATCACAGCAGGGTGTTCACATTACAAGGCTGCAATTTTTATTTGCCCATCAACTGGGCTTTTGGTGGAAATGACGCACCACCGGCAGCATGATGTCCGCAAGAGTGGCAAGGGGTGGGGGGGGGGGGGGCGCGGGAACAAGAAGATGACAAGTTGTTATTCTATTGGTATGTACTGTCTCTTTATAGTGTTTTACAGATTGTTCTTTCAAGTTCGCCTTAGAACGTAGCATTTTATTTCCAAAGTCTAGTAAGTCTTTGCTTTATCACAGCAGGGTGTTCACATTACAAGGCTGCAATTTTTATTTGCCCATCAACTGGGCTTTTGGTGGAAATGATGCACCACCAGCAGCATGATGTCCACAAGAGTGGCAACGAGGGGGCGGGGGCCGGGAACAAGAAGATGACAAGTTGTTATTCTATTGGTATGTACTGTCTCTTTATAGTGTTTAAAGATTGTTCTTTCAAGTTCACCTTAGAACGTAGCATTTTATTTCCAAAGTCTAGTAAGTCTTTGCTTTCTCACAGCAGGGTGTTCACATTACAAGGCTGCAATTTTTATTTGCCCATCAACTGTGCTTTTGGTGGAAATGACGCACCACCGGAAGCATGATGTCCGCAAGAGTGGCAACGAGGGGGGGGGGGGGCGGGAAAAAGAAGATGTCAAGTTGTTATTCTATTGGTATGTACTGTCTCTTTATAGTGTTTAAAGATTGTTCTTTCAAGTTCACCTTAGAACGTAGCATTTTATTTCCAAAGTCTAGTAAGTCTTTGCTTTCTCACAGCAGGGTGTTCACATTACAAGGCTGCAATTTTTATTTGCCCATCAACTGGGCTTTTTGTGGAAATGACGCACCACCAGCAGCATGATGTCCGCAAGAGTGGCAAACGAAGGGAGGGGGGGGGGGGGGGCGGGGACAAGAAGATCACAAGTTGTTATTCTATTGGTATGTACTGTCTCTTTATAGTGTTTAAAGATTATTCTTTCAAGTTCGCCTTAGAACGTAGCATTTTATTTCCAAAGTGTAGTAAGTTTTTGCTTTATCACAGCAGGGTGTTCACATTACAAGGCTGTAATTTTTATTTGCCCATCAACTGGGCTTTTGGTGGAAATGACGCACCACCGGCAGCATGATGTCCGCAAGAGTCAGAACAAGGGCGGGGGGGGGGGGGGGGGGGGGCGGGAACAAGAAGATGACAAGTTGTTATTCTATTGGTATGTACTGTCTCTTTATAGTGTTAGAGATTGTTCTTTCAAGTTCGCCTTAGAACGTAGCATTTTATTTCCAAAGTCTAGTAAGTCTTTGCTTTCTCACAGCAGGGTGTTCACATTACAAGTCTGCAATTTTTATTTGCCCATCAACTGGGCTTTTGGTGGAAATGACGCACCACCAGCAGCATGATGTCCACAAGAGTGGCAACGAGGGGGCGGGGCCGGGAACAAGAAGATGACAAGTTGTTATTCTATTGGTATGTACTGTCTCTTTATAGTGTTTAAAGATTGTTCTTTCATGTTCACCTTAGAACGTAGTATTTTATTTCCAAGTCTAGTAAGTCTTTGCTTTCTCACAGCAGGGTGTTCACATCACAAGGCTGCAATTTTTATTTGCCCATCAACTGGGCTTTTGGTGGAAATGACGCACCACCAGCAGCATGATGTCTGCAAGAGTGGCATCGAGGGGGGGGGGGAGGCGGGAACAAGAAGATGACAAGTTGTTATTCTATTGGTATGTACTGTCTCTTTATGGTGTTTAAAGATTGTTCTTTCAAGTTCACCTTAGAACGTAGCATTTTATTTCCAAAGTCTAGTAAGTCTTTGCTTTCTCACAGCAGGGTGTTCACATTACAAGGCTGCAATTTTTATTTGCCCATCAACTGGGCTTTTTGTGGAAATGACGCACCACCAGCAGCATGATGTCTGCAAGAGTGGCAAACGAGGGGGGGGTCGGGGACAAGAAGATCACAAGTTGTAATTCTATTGGTATGTACTGTCTCTTTATAGTGTTTAAAGATTATTCTTTCAAGTTCGCCATAGAACGTAGCATTTTATTTCCAAAGTGTAGTAAGTTTTTGCTTTATCACAGCAGGGTGTTCACATTACAAGGCTGTAATTTTTATTTGCCCATCAACTGGGCTTTTGGTGGAAATGACGCACCACCGGCAGCATGATGTCCGCAAGAGTCGCAACGAGTGGGGGGAGGGGGGGGCGGGAACAAGAAGATGACAAGTTGTTATTCTATTGGTATGTACTGTCTCTTTATAGTGTTAGAGATTGTTCTTTCAAGTTCGCCTTAGAACGTAGCATTTTATTTCCAAAGTCTAGTAAGTCTTTGCTTTCTCACAGCAGGGTGTTCATATTATAAGGCTGCAATTTTTATTTGCCCATCAACTGGGCTTTTGGTGGAAATGACGCACCACTGGAAGCCTGATGTCCGCAAGAGTGGCAACGAGGGGGGGGGGGGGGCGGGAACAAGAAGATGACAAGTTGTTATTCTATTGGTATGTACTGTCTCTTTATAGTGTTTAAAGATTGTTCTTTCAAGTTTGCCTTAGAACGTAGCATTTTATTTCCAAAGTCTAGTAAGTCTTAGCTTTATCACAGCAGGGTGTTCACATTACAAGGCTGCAATTTTTATTTGCCCATCAACTGGGCATTTGGTGGAAATGACGCACCACCGGCAGCATGATGTCCGCAAGAGTGGCAACGAGGGGGGGGGGGGGGGGGGGCGCGGGAACAAGAAGATGACAAGTTGTTATTCTATTGGTATGTACTGTCTCTTTATAGTGTTTACAGATTGTTCTTTCAAGTTCGCCTTAGAACGTAGCATTTTATTTCCAAAGTCTAGTAAGTCTTTGCTTTCTCACAGCAGGGTGTTCACATTACAAGGCTGCAATTTTTATTTGCCCATCAACTGGGCTTTTGGTGGAAATGATGCACCACCAGCAGCATGATGTCCACAAGAGTGGCAACGAGGGGGGCGGGGCCGGGAACAAGAAGATGACAAGTTGTTATTCTATTGGTATGTACTGTCTCTTTATAGTGTTTAAAGACTGTTCTTTCAAGTTCACCTTAGAACGTAGCATTTTATTTCCAAAGTCTAGTAAGTCTTTGCTTTCTCACAGCAGGGTGTTCACATTACAAGGCTGCAATTTTTATTTGCCCATCAACTGGGCTTTTGGTGGAAATGACGCACCACCGGCAGCATGATGTCCGCAAGAGTGGCAACGAGGGGGGGGAGGGGGGCGGGAACAAGAAGATGACAAGTTGTTATTCTATTGGTATGTACTGTCTCTTTATAGTGTTTAAAGATTGTTCTTTCAAGTTCGCCTTAGAACGTAGCATTTTATTTCCAAAGTCTAGTAAGTTTTTGCTTTATCACAGCAGGGTGTTCACATTACAAGGCTGTAATTTTTATTTGCCCATCAACTGGGCTTTTGGTGGAAATGACGCACCACTGGCAGCATGAAGTCCGCAAGAGTCAGAAAAGGGGGGGGGGGGGGGGGGGCGGGAACAAGAAGATGACAAGTTGTCATTCTATTGGTATGTACTGTCTCTTTATAGTGTTAGAGATTGTTCTTTCAAGTTCGCCTTAGAACGTAGCATTTTATTTCCAAAGTCTAGTAAGTCTTTGCTTTCTCACAGCAGGGTGTTCACATTACAAGTCTGCAATTTTCATTTGCCCATCAACTGGGCTTTTGGTGGAAATGACGTACCACCAGCAGCATGATGTCCACAAGAGTGGCAACGAGGGGGCGGGGCCGGGAACAAGAAGATGACAAGTTGTTATTCTATTGGTATGTACTGTCTCTTTATAGTGTTTAAAAATTGTTCTTTCACGTTCACCTTGGAACGTAGCATTTTAGTTCCAAAGTCTAGTAAGTCTTTGCTTTCTCACAGCTGGGTGTTCACATTACAAGGCTGCAATTTTTATTTGCCCATCAACTGGGCTTTTGGAGGAAATGACGCACCACCGGAAGCATGATGTCCGCAAGAGTGAAACGAGGGGGGGGGGGGGGGGGGCGGGAACAAGAAGATGACAAGTTGTTATTCTATTGGTATGTACTGTCTCTTTATAGTGTTTAAAGATTGTTCTTTCAAGTTCACCTTAGAACGTAGCATTTTATTTCCAAAGTCTAGTAAGTCTTTGCTTTCTCACAGCAGTATGTTCACATTACAAGGCTGCAATTTTTATTTGCCCATCAACTGGGCTTTTGGTGGAAATGACGCACCACCGGCAGCATGATGTCCGCAAGAGTCAGAAAAGGGGGGGGGGGGGGTCGGGAACAAGAAGATGACAAGTTGTTATTCTATTGGTATGTACAGTCTCTTTATAGTGTTAGAGATTGTTCTTTCAAGTTCGC
The DNA here is from genome assembly GCF_023864275.1 of Schistocerca cancellata. Lineage (NCBI taxonomy): Eukaryota > Metazoa > Arthropoda > Insecta > Orthoptera > Acrididae > Schistocerca > Schistocerca cancellata. The sequence continues at coordinate 28,745,046 of NC_064637.1, read as the reverse complement.
CTTAGAACGTAGCATTTTATTTCCAAAGTCTAGTAAGTCTTTGCTTTCTCACAGCAGGGTGTTCACATTACAAGTCTGCAATTTTTATTTGCCCATCAACTGGGCTTTTGGTGGAAATGACGCACCACCAGCAGCATGATGTCCACAAGAGTGGCAACGAGGGGGCGGGGCCGGGAACAAGAAGATGACAAGTTGTTATTCTATTGGTATGTACTGTCTCTTTATAGTGTTTAAAGATTGTTCTTTCGAGTTCGCCTTAGAACGTAGCATTTTATTTCCAAAGTGTAGTAAGTCTTTGCTTTCTCACACCTGGGTGTTCACATTACAAGGCTGCAATTTTTATTTGCCCATCAACTGGCTTTTGGAGGAAATGACGCACCACCGGAAGCAAGATGTCCGCAAGAGTGGCAACGAGGGGGGGGGGGGGGGGCGGGAACAAGAAGATGACAAGTTGTTATTCTATTGGTATGTACTGTCTCTTTATCGTGTTTAAAGATTATTCTTTCAAGTTCGCCTTAGAACGTAGCATTTTATTTCCAAAGTGTAGTAAGTTTTTGCTTTCTCACAGCTGGGTGTTCACATTACAAGGCTGCAATTTTTATTTGCCCATCAACTGGGCTTTTGGAGGAAATGACGCACCACCGGAAGCAAGATGTCCGCAAGAGTGGCAACGAGGGGGGGGGGGGGGGGGCGGGAACAAGAAGATGACAAGTTGTTATTCTATTGGTATGTACTGTCTCTTTATAGTGTTTAAAGATTGTTCTTTCAAGTTCACCTTAGAACGTAGCATTTTATTTCCAAAGTCTAGTAAGTCTTTGCTTTCTCACAGCTGGGTGTTCACATTACAAGGCTGCAATTTTTATTTGCCCATCAACTGGGCTTTTGGAGGAAATGACGCACCACCGGAAGCATGATGTCCGCAAGAGTGGCAACGAGGGGGGGGGGGGGGGGGGAGCGGGAACAAGAAGATGACAAGTTGTTATTCTATTGGTATGTACTGTCTCTTTATAGTGTTTAAAGATTGTTCTTTCAAGTTCACCTTAGAACGTAGCATTTTATTTCCAAAGTCTAGTAAGTCTTTGCTTTCTCACAGCAGGGTGTTCACATTACAAGGCTGCAATTTTTATTTGCCCATAAACTGGGCTTTTTGTGGAAATGACGCACCACCAGCAGCATGATGTCTGCAAGAGTGGCAAACGAGGGGGGGGGTCGGGGACAAGAAGATCACAAGTTGTTATTCTATTGGTATGTACTGTCTCTTTATAGTGTTTAAAGATTATTCTTTCAAGTTCGCCATAGAACGTAGCATTTTATTTCCAAAGTGTAGTAAGTTTTTGCTTTATCACAGCAGGGTGTTCACATTACAAGGCTGTAATTTTTATTTGCCCATCAACTGGGCTTTTGGTGGAAATGACGCACCACCGGCAGCATGATGTCCGCAAGAGTCGTAACTAGAGGGGGAGGGGGGGCGGGAACAAGAAGATGACAAGTTTTTATTCTATTGGTATGTACTGTCTCTTTATAGTGTTAGAGATTGTTCTTTCAAGTTCGCCTTAGAACGTAGCATTTTATTTCCAAAGTCTAGTAAGTCTTTGCTTTCTCACAGCAGGGTGTTCATATTACAAGGCTGCAATTTTTATTTGCCCATCAACTGGTCTTTTGGTGGAAATGACGCACCACCGGAAGCCTGATGTCCGCAAGAGTGGCAACGAGGGGGGGGGGGGGGGGGGCGGGAACAAGAAGATGACAAGTTGTTATTCTATTGGTATGTACTGTCTCTTTATAGTGTTTAAAGATTGTTCTTTCAAGTTTGCCTTAGAACGTAGCATTTTATTTCCAAAGTCTAGTAAGTCTTTGCTTTATCACAGCAGGGTGTTCACATTACAAGGCTGCAATTTTTATTTGCCCATCAACTGGGCATTTGGTGGAAATGACGCACCACCGGCAGCATGATGTCCGCAAGAGTGGCAACGAGGGGGGGGGGGGGGGGGGGGGGGGGGGTGCGGGAACAAGAAGATGACAAGTTGTTACTCTATTGGTATGTACTGTCTCTTTATAGTGTTTACAGATTGTTCTTTCAAGTTCGCCTTAGAACGTAGCATTTTATTTCCAAAGTCTAGTAAGTCTTTGCTTTCTCACAGCAGGGTGTTCACATTACAAGGCTGCAATTTTTATTTGCCCATCAACTGGGCTTTTGGTGGAAATGACGCACCACCGGCAGCATGATGTCCGCAAGAGTCAGAACGAGGGGGTGGGGGGGGCGGGAACAAGCAGATGACAAGTTGTTATTCTATTGGTATGTACTGTCTCTTTATAGTGTTAGAGATTGTTCTTTCAAGTTCGCCTTAGAACATAGCATTTAATTTCCAAAGTCTAGTAAGTCTTTGCTTTCTCACAGCAGGGTGTTCACATTACAAGGCTGCAATTTTTATTTGCCCATCAACTGGGCTTTTGGTGGAAATGACGCACCACCGGAAGCATGATGTCCGCAAGAGTGGCAACGAGGGGGGGGGGGGCGGGAACAAGAAGATGACAAGTTGTTATTCTATTGGTATGTACTGTCTTTTTATAGTGTTTACAGATTGTTCTTTCAAGTTTGCCTTAGAACGTAGCATTTTATTTCCAAAGTCTCGTAAGTCTTTGCTTTATCACAGCAGGGTGTTCACATTACAAGGCTGCAATTTTTATTTGCCCATCAACTGGGCTTTTGGTGGAAATGATGCAACACCGGCAGCATGATGTCCGCAAGAGTGGTAACGAGGGGGGGGGGGGGGGCGGGAACAAAAAGATGACATGTTGTTATTCTATTGGTATGTACTGTCTCTTTATAGTGTTTAAAGATTGTTCTTTCAAGTTCGCCTTAGAACGTAGCATTTTATTTCCAAAGTCTAGTAAGTCTTTGCTTTCTCACAGCAGGGTGTTCACATTACAAGGCTGCAATTTTTATTTGCCCATCAACTGGGCTTTTGGTGGAAATGACGCACCACCGGCAGCATGATGTCCGCAAGAGTGGCAACGAGGGGGGGGGCCGGGAACAAGAAGATGACAAGTTCTTATTCTATTGGTATGTACTGTCTCTTTATAGTGTTTAAAGATTGTTCTTTCAAGTTCGCTTTAGAACGTAGCATTTTATTTCCAAAGTCTAGTAAGTCTTTGCTTTCTCACAGCAGGGTGTTCACATTACAAGGCTGCAATTTTTATTTGCCCATCAACTGGGCTTTTGGTGGAAATAACGCACCACCGGCAGCATGATGCCCACAAGAGTGGCAACGAGGGGGGGGGGGGCCGGGAACAAGAAGATGACAAGTTGTTATTCTATTGGTATGTACTGTCTCTTTATAGTGTTTAAAGATTGTTCTTTCAAGTTCACCTTAGAACGTAGCATTTTATTTCCAAAGTCTAGTAAGTCTTTGCTTTCTCACAGCAGGGTGTTCACATTACAAGGCTGCAATTTTTATTTGCCCATCAACTGGGCTTTTTGTGGAAATGACGCACCACCAGCAGCATGATGTCTGCAAGAGTGGCAAACGAGGGGCGGGTCGGGGACAAGAAGATCACAAGTTGTTATTCTATTGGTATGTACTGTCTCTTTATAGTGTTTAAAGATTATTCTTTCAAGTTCGCCATAGAACGTAGCATTTTATTTCCAAAGTGTAGTAAGTTTTTGCTTTATCACAGCAGGGTGTTCACATTAGAAGGCTGTAATTTTTATTTGCCCATCAACTGGGCTTTTGGTGGACATGACGCACCACCGGCAGCATGATGTCCGCAAGAGTGGCAACGAGGGGGGGGGGGGGGGCGCGGGAACAAGAAGATGACAAGTTGTTATTCTATTGGTATGTACTGTCTCTTTATAGTGTTTAAAGATTGTTCTTTCAAGTTCACCTTAGAACGTAGCATTTTATTTCCAAAGTCTAGTAAGTCTTTGCTTTCTCACAGCAGGGTGTTCACATTACAAGGCTGCAATTTTTATTTGCCCATCAACTGGGCTTTTTGTGGAAATGACGCACCACCAGCAGCATGATGTCCGCAAGAGTGGCAAACGAGGGGGGGGGGGGGGGGCAGGGACAAGAAGATCACAAGTTGTTATTCTATTGGTATGTACTGTCTCTTTATAGTGTTTAAAGATTGTTCTTTCAAGTTCACCTTAGAACGTAGCATTTTATTTCCAAAGTCTAGTAAGTCTTTGCTTTCTCACAGCAGGGTGTTCACATTACAAGGCTGCAATTTTTATTTGCCCATCAACTGGGCTTTTGGTGGAAATGACGCACCACCGGAAGCATGATGTCCGCAAGATGGCAACGAGGGGGGGGTCCGGGAACAAGAAGATGACAAGTTGTTATTCTATTGGTATGTACTGTCTCTTTATAGTGTTTAAAGATTGTTCTTTCAAGTTCACCTTAGAACGTAGCATTTTATTTCCAAAGTCTAGTAAGTCTTTGCTTTCTCACAGCAGGGTGTTCACATTACATGGCTGCAAACTTTTATTTGCCCATCAACTGGGCTTTTTGTGGAAATGACGCACCACCAGCAGCATGATGTCCGCAAGAGTGGCAAACGAGGGGGGGGGGGGGGCGGGGACAAGAAGATCACAAGTTGTTATTCTATTGGTATGTACTGTCTCTTTATAGTGTTTAAACATTATTCTTTCAAGTTCGCCTTAGAACGTAGCATTTTATTTCCAAAGTGTAGTAAGTTTTTGCTTTATCACAGCAGGGTGTTCACATTACAAGGCTGTAACTTTTATTTGCCCATCAACTGGGCTTTTGGTGGAAATGACGCACCACCGGCAGCATGATGTCCGCAAGAGTCAGAACGAGGGGTGGGGGGGGGCGGGAACAAGAAGATGACAAGTTGTTATTCTATTGGTATGTACTGTCTCTTTATAGTGTTAGAGATTGTTCTTTCATGTTCGCCTTAGAATGTAGCATTTTATTTCCAAAGTCTAGTAAGTCTTTGCTTTCTCACAGCAGGGTGTTCACATTACAAGGCTGCAATTTTTATTTGCCCATCAACTGGGCTTTTGGTGGAAATGCCGCACCACCGGAAGCCTGATGTCCGCAAGAGTGGCAACGAGGGGGGGGGGGGGGGGGAACAAGAAGATGACAAGTTGTTATTCTATTGGTATGTACTGTCTCTTTATAGTGTTTACAGATTGTTCTTTCAAGTTTGCCTTAGAACGTAGCATTTTATTTCCAAAGTCTAGTAAGTCTTTGCTTTCTCACAGCAGGGTGTTCACATTACAAGGCTGCAATTTTTATTTGCCCATCAACTGGGCTTTTGGTGGAAATGACGCACCACCGGCAGCATGATGTCCGCAAGAGTGACAACGAGGGGGGGGAGGGGGGTGGGAACAAGAAGATGACAAGTTGTTATTCTATTGGTATGTACTGTCTCTTTATAGTGTTTAAAGATTGTTCTTTCAAGTTCGCCTTAGAACGTAGCATTTTATTTCCAAAGTCTAGTAAGTCTTTGCTTTCTCACAGCAGGATGTTCACATTACAAGGCTGCAATTTTTATTTGCCCATCAACTGGGCTTTTGGTGAGAATGACTCACCACCGGCAGCATGATGTCCGCAAGTGTGGCAACGAGGAGGGGGGGGGGGCCGGGAACAAGAAGATGACAAGTTGTTATTCTATTGGTATGTACTGTCTCTTTATAGTGTTTAAAGATTGTTCTTTCAAGTTCACCTTAGAACGTAGCATTTTATTTCCAAAGTCTAGTAAGTCTTTGCTTTCTCACAGCAGGGTGTTCACATTACAAGGCTGCAATTTTTATTTGCCCATCAACTGGGCTTTTTGTGGAAATGACGCACCACCAGCAGCATGATGTCCGCAAGAGTGGCAAACGAGGGGGGGGGGCGGGGACAAGAAGATCACAAGTTGTTATTCTATTGGTATGTACTGTCTCTTTATAGTGTTTAAAGATTATTCTTTCAAGTTCGCCTTAGAACGTAGCATTTTATTTCCAAAGTGCAGTAAGTTTTTGCTTTATCACAGCAGGGTGTTCACATTACAAGGCTGTAATTTTTATTTGCCCATCAACTGGGCTTTTGGTGGAAATGACGCACCACCGGCAGCATGATGTCCGCAAGAGTCAGAACGAGGGGGGGGGGAGGCGAGAACAAGAAGATGACAAGTTGTTATTCTATTGGTATGTACTGTCTCTTTATAGTGTTAGAGATTGTTCTTTCAAGTTCGCCTTAGAACGTAGCATTTTATTTCCAAAGTCTAGTAAGTCTTTGCTTTCTCACAGCAGGGTGTTCACATTACAAGGCTGCAATTTTTATTTGCCCATCAACTGGGCTTTTCGTGGAAATGACGCACCACCGGCAGCATGATGTCCGCAAGACTGGCAAAGAGGGGGGGGGGGGGGCGGGAATAAGAAGATGACAAGTTGTTATTCTATTGGTATGTACTGTCTCTTTATAGTGTTTACAGATTGTTCTTTCAAGTTCACCTTAGAATGTAGCATTATATTTCCAAAGTCTAGTAAGTCTTTGCTTTCTCACAGCAGGGTGTTCACATTACAAGGCTGCAATTTTTATTTGCCCATCAACTGGGCTTTTGGTGGAAATGACGCACCACCAGCAGCATGATGTCCACAAGAGTCGCAATGAGGGGGCGGGGCCGGGAACAAGAAGATGACAAGTTGTTATTCTATTGGTATGTACTGTCTCTTTATAGTGTTTAAAGATTGTTCTTTCAAGTTCACCTTAGAACGTAGTATTTTATTTCCAAAGTCTAGTAAGTCTTTGCTTTCTCACAGCAGGGTGTTCACATCACAAGGCTGCAATTTTTATTTGCCCATCAACTGGGCTTTTGGTGGAAATGACGCACCACCAGCAGCATGATGTCCGCAAGAGTGGCATCGAGGGGGGGGGGGGAGGCGGGAACAAGAAGATGACAAGTTGTTATTCTATTGGTATGTACTGTCTCTTTATAGTGTTTAAATATTGTTCTTTCAAGTTCACCTTAGAACGTAGCATTTTATTTCCAAAGTCTAGTAAGTCTTTGCTTTCTCACAGCAGGGTGTTCACATTACAAGGCTGCAATTTTTATTTGCCCATCAACTGGGCTTTTGGTGGAAATGACGCACCACCGGCAGCATGATGTCCGCAAGAGTGGCAACGACGGGGGGGGGGGGCCGGGAACAAGAAGATGACATGTTGTTATTCTATTGGTATGTACTGTCTCTTTATAGTGTCTAAAGATTGTTCTTTCAAGTTCGCCTTAGAACGTAGCATTTTATTTCCAAAGTCTAGTAAGTCTTTGCTTTCTCACAGCAGGGTGTTCACATTACAAGGCTGCAATTTTTATTTGCCCATCAACTGGGCTTTTGGTGGAAATGACGCACCACCGGCAGCATGATGTCCGCAAGAGTGGCAACGAGGGGGGGGGGCCGGGAACAAGAAGATGACAAGTTCTTATTCTATTGGTATGTACTGTCTCTTTATAGTGTTTAAAGATTGTTCTTTCAAGTTCGCTTTAGAACGTAGCATTTTATTTCCAAAGTCTAGTAAGTCTTTGCTTTCTCAAAGCAGGGTGTTCACATTACAAGGCTGCAATTTTTATTTGCCCATCAACTGGGCTTTTGGTGGAAATAACGCACCACCGGCAGCATGATGCCCGCAAGAGTGGCAACGAGGGGGGGGGGGGGCCGGGAACAAGAAGATGACAAGTTGTTATTCTATTGGTATGTACTGTCTCTTTATAGTGTTTAAAGATTGTTCTTTCAAGTTCACCTTAGAACGTAGCATTTTATTTCCAAAGTCTAGTAAGTCTTTGCTTTCTCACAGCAGGGTGTTCACATTACAAGGCTGCAATTTTTATTTGCCCATCAACTGGGCTTTTGGTGGAAATGACGCACCACAGGCAGCATGATGTCCGCAAGAGTGGCTACGAGAGGGGGGGGGGGGGGGGGGGGGCGGGAACAAGAAGATGACAAGTTGTTATTCTATTGGTATGTACTGTCTCTTTATAGTGTTTAAAGATTGTTCTTTCAAGTTCACCTTAGAACGTAGCATTTTATTTCCAAAGTCTAGTAAGTCTTTGCTTTCTCACAGCAGGGTGTTCACATTACAAGGCTGCAATTTTTATTTGCCCATCAACTGGGCTTTTGGTGGAAATGACCCACCACCGGAAGCATGATGTCCGCAAGAGTGGCAACGAGGGGGGGGGGGCGGGAACAAGAAGATGACAAGTTGTTATTCTATTGGTATGTACTGTCTCTTTATAGTGTTTAAAGATTGTTCTTTCAAGTTCACCTTAGAACGTAGCATTTTATTTCCAAAGTCTAGTAAGTCTTTGCTTTCTCACAGCAGGGTGTTCACATTACAAGGCTGCAATTTCTATTTCCCCATCAACTGGGCTTTTTGTGGAAATGACGCACCACCAGCAGCATGATGTCCGCAAGAGTGGCAAACGAGGGGGGGGAGGGCGGGGACAAGAAGATCACAAGTTGTTATTCTATTGGTATGTACTGTCTCTTTATAGTGTTTAAAGATTATTCTTTCAAGTTCACCTTAGAACGCAGCATTTTATTTCCAAAGTGTAGTAAGTTTTTGCTTTATCACAGCAGGGTGTTCACATTACAAGGCTGTAATTTTTATTTGCCCATCAACTGGGCATTTGGTGGAAATGACGCACCACCGGCAGCATGATGTCCGCAAGAGTCAGAACGAGGGGGGGGGGGGCCGGGAACAAGAAGTTGACAAGTTGTTATTCTATTGGTATGTACTGTCTCTTTATAGTGTTAGAGATTGTTCTTTCAAGTTCGCCTTAGAACGTAGCATTTTATTTCCAAAGTCTAGTAAGTCTTTGCTTTCTCACAGCAGGGTGTTCACATTACAAGGCTGCAATTTTTATTTGCCCATCAACTGGGCTTTTTGTGGAAATGACGCACCACCAGCAGCATGATGTCCGCAAGAGTGGCAAACGAGGGGGGGGGGGGGCGGGGACAAGAAGATCACAAGTTGTTATTCTATTGGTATGTACTGTCTCTTTATAGTGTTTAAAGATTATTCTTTCAAGTTCGCCTTAGAACGTAGCATTTTATTTCCAAAGTGTAGTAAGTTTTTGCTTTATCACAGCAGGGTGTTCACATTACAAGACTGTAACTTTTATTTGCCCATCAACTGGGCTTTTGGTGGAAATGACGCACCACCGGCAGCATGATGTCCGCAAGAGTCAGAACGAGGGGTGGGGGGGGCGGGAACAAGAAGATGACAAGTTGTTATTCTATTGGTATGTACTGTCTCCTTATAGTGTTAGAGATTGTTCTTTCATGTTCGCCTTAGAACGTAGCATTTTATTTCCAAAGTCTAGTAAGTCTTTGCTTTCTCACAGCAGGGTGTTCACATTACAAGGCTGCAATTTTTATTTGCCCATCAACTGGGCTTTTGGTGGAAATGACGCACCACCGGAAGCCTGATGTCCGCAAGAGTGGCAACGAGGGGGGGGGGGGGGGGGAACAAGAAGATGACAAGTTGTTATTCTATTGGTATGTACTGTCTCTTTATAGTGTTTACAGATTGTTCTTTCAAGTTTGCCTTAGAACGTAGCATTTTATTTCCAAAGTCTAGTAAGTCTTTGCTTTCTCACAGCAGGGTGTTCACATTACAAGGCTGCAATTTTTATTTGCCCATCAACTGGGCTTTTGGTGGAAATGACGCACCACCGGCAGCATGATGTCCGCAAGAGTGGTAACGAGGGGGGGGAGGGGGGTGGGAACAAGAAGATGACAAGTTGTTATTCTATTGGTATGTACTGTCTCTTTATAGTGTTTAAAGATTGTTCTTTCAAGTTCGCCTTAGAACGTAGCATTTTATTTCCAAAGTCTAGTAAGTCTTTGCTTTCTCACAGCAGGATGTTCACATTACAAGGCTGCAATTTTTATTTGCCCATCAATTGGGCTTTTGGTGGAAATGACTCACCACCGGCAGCATGATGTCCGCAAGTGTGGCAACGAGGGGGGGGGGGGGGGCCGGGAACAAGAAGATGACAAGTTGTTATTCTATTGGTATGTACTGTCTCTTTATAGTGTTTAAAGATTGTTCTTTCAAGTTCACCTTAGAACGTAGCATTTTATTTCCAAAGTCTAGTAAGTCTTTGCTTTCTCACAGCAGGGTGTTCACATTACAAGGCTGCAATTTTTATTTGCCCATCAACTGGGCTTTTGGTGGAAATGATGCACCACCGGCAGCATGATGTCCGCAAGAGTGGCAACGAGGGGGGGGGGGGGGGCAGGAACAAGAAGATGACAAGTTGTTATTCTATTGGTATGTACTGTCTCTTTATAGTGTTTAACGATTGTTCTTTCAAGTTCGCCTTAGAACGTAGCATTTTATTTCCAAAGTCTAGTAAGTCTTTGCTTTCTCACAGCAGGGTGTTCACATTACAAGGCTGCAATTTTTATTTGCCCATCAACTGGGCTTTTGGTGGAAATGACGCACCACCGGCAGCACGATGTCCGCAAGAGTGGCAACGAGGGGGGGGGCCGGGAACAAGAAGATGACAAGTTCTTATTCTATTGGTATGTACTGTCTCTTTATAGTGTTTAAAGATTGTTCTTTCAAGTTCGCTTTAGAACGTAGCATTTTATTTCCAAAGTCTAGTAAGTCTTTGCTTTCTCACAGCAGGGTGTTCACATTACAAGGCTGCAATTTTTATTTGCCCATCAACTGGGCTTTTGGTGGAAATAACGCACCACCGGCAGCATGATGCCCGCAAGAGTGGCAACGAGGGGGGGGGGGGGGGGCCGGGAACAAGAAGATGACAAGTTGTTATTCTATTGGTATGTACTGTCTCTTTATAGTGTTTATAGATTGTTCTTTCAAGTTCACCTTAGAACGTAGCATTTTATTTCCAAAGTCTAGTAAGTCTTTGCTTTCTCACAGCAGGGTGTTCACATTACAAGGCTGCAATTTTTATTTGCCCATCAACTGGGCTTTTGGTGGAAATGACGCACCACCGGCAGCATGATGTCCGCAAGAGTGGCAACGAGGGGGGGGGGGGGGGGCGGGAACAAGAAGATGACAAGTTGTTATTCTATTGGTATGTACTGTCTCTTTATAGTGTTTAAAGATCGTTCTTTCAAGTTCACCTTAGAACGTAGCATTTTATTTCCAAAGTCTAGTAAGTCTTTGCTTTCTCACAGCAGGGTGTTCACATTACAAGGCTGCAATTTTTATTTGCCCATCAACTGGGCTTTTGGTGGAAATGACGCACCACCGGTAGCATGATGTCCGCAAGAGTGGCAACGAGGGGGGGGGGGGCGGGAACAAGAAGATGACAAGTTGTTATTCTATTGGTATGTACTGTCTCTTTATAGTGTTTAAAGATTGTTCTTTCAAGTTCACCTTAGAACGTAGCATTTTATTTCCAAAGTCTAGTAAGTCTTTGCTTTCTCACAGCAGGGTGTTCACATTACAAGGCTGCAATTTTTATTTCCCCATCAACTGGGCTTTTTGTGGAAATGACGCACCACCAGCAGCATGATGTCCGCAAGAGTGGCAAACGAGGGGGGGGAGGGCGGGGACAAGAAGATCACAAGTTGTTATTCTATTGGTATGTACTGTCTCTTTATAGTGTTTAAAGATTATTCTTTCAAGTTCGCCTTAGAACGCAGCATTTCATTTCCAAAGTGTAGTAAGTTTTTGCTTTATCACAGCAGGGTGTTCACATTACAAGGCTGTAATTTTTATTTGCCCATCAACTGGGCTTTTGGTGGAAATGACGCACCACCGGCAGCATGATGTCCGCAAGAGTCAGAACGAGGGGGGGGGGGGGGGGCGGGAACAAGAAGATGACAAGTTGTTATTCTATTGGTATGTACTGTCTCTTTATAGTGTTAGAGATTGTTCTTTCAAGTTCGCCTTAGAACGTAGCATTTTATTTCCAAAGTCTAGTAAGTCTTTGCTTTCTCACAGCAGGGTGTTCACATTACAAGGCTGCAATTTTTATTTGCCCATCAACTGGGCTTTTGGTGGAAATGACGCACCACCGGAAGCATGATGTCCGCAAGAGTGGCAACGAGGGGGGGGGGGGGGCGGGAACAAGAAGATGACAAGTTGTTATTCTATTGGTATGTACTGTCTCTTTATAGTGTTTACAGATTGTTCTTTCAAGTTTGCCTTAGAACGTAGCATTTTATTTCCAAAGTCTCGTAAGTCTTTGCTTTATCACAGCAGGGTGTTCACATTACAAGGCTGCAATTTTTATTTGCCCATCAACTGGGCTTTTGGTGGAAATGACGCACCACCAGCAGCATGATGTGCAGAAGAGTGGCAATGAGGGGGCGGGGCCGGGAACAAGAAGATGACAAGTTGTTATTCTATTGGTATGTACTGTCTCTTTATAGTGTTTAAAGATTGTTCTTTCAAGTTCACCTTAGAACGTAGTAGTTTATTTCCAAAGTCTAGTAAGTCTTTGCTTTCTCACAGCAGGGTGTTCACATCACAAGGCTGCAATTTTTATTTGCCCATCAACTGGGCTTTTGGTGGAAATGACGCACCACCAGCAGCATGATGTCCGCAAGGGTGGCATCGAGGTGGGGGGGGAGGCGGGAACAAGAAGATGACAAGTTGTTATTCTATTGGTATGTACTGTCTCTTTATAGTGTTTAAAGATTGTTCTTTCAAGTTCGCCTTAGAACGTAGCATTTTATTTCCAAAGTCTAGTAAGTCTTTGCTTTCTCACAGCAGGGTGTTCACATTACAAGACTGCAATTTTTATTTGCCCATCAACTGGGCTTTTGGTGGAAATGACGCACCACCGGCAGCATGATGTCCGCAAGAGTGGCAACGAGGGGGGGGGGGGGGCCGGGAACAAGAAGATGACAAGTTGTTATTCTATTGGTATGTACTGTCTCTTTATAGTGTTTAAAGATTGTTCTTTCAAGTTCACCTTAGAAGGTAGCATTTTATTTCCAAAGTCTAGTAAGTCTTTGCTTTCTCACAGCAGGGTGTTCACATTACAAGGCTGCAATTTTTATTTGCCCATCAACTGGGCTTTTGGTGGAAATGATGCACCACCGGCAGCATGATGTCCGCAAGAGTGGCTACGAGGGGGGTGGGGGGCAGGAACAAGAAGATGACAAGTTGTTATTCTATTGGTATGTACTGTCTCTTTATAGTGTTTAACGATTGTTCTTTCAAGTTCACCTTAGAACGTAGCATTTTATTTCCAAAGTCTAGTAAGTCTTTGCTTTATCACAGCAGGGTGTTCACATCACAAGGCTGCAATTTTTATTTGCCCATCAACTGGGCTTTTGGTGGAAATGACGCACCACCGGCAGCATGATGTCCGCAAGAGTGGCAACGAGGGGGGGGGGGGGGGCCGGGAACAAGAAGATGACAGGTTGTTATTCTATTGGTATGTACTGTCTCTTTATAGTGATTAAAGATTGTTCTTTCAAGTTCACCTTAGAACGTAGCATTTTATTTCCAAAGTCTAGTAAGTCTTTGCTTTCTCACAGCAGGGTGTTCACATCACAAGGCGGCAATTTTTATTTGCCCATCAACTGGGCTTTTGGTGGAAATGACACACCACCAGCAGCATGATGTCCGCAAGAGTGGCATCGAGGGGGGGGGGGGGGCGGGAACAAGAAGATGACAAGTTGTTATTCTATTGGTATGTACTAACTCTTTATAGTGTTTAAAGATTGTTCTTTCAAGTTCACCTTAGAACGTAGCATTTTATTTCCAAAGTCTAGTAAGTCTTTGCTTTCTCACAGCAGGGTGTTCACATTACAAGGCTGCAATTTTTATTTGCCCATCAACTGGGCTTTTGGTGGAAATGACGCACCACCGGAAGCATGATGTCCGCAAGAGTGGCATCGAGGGGGGGGGGGGGCCGGGAACAAGAAGATGACAAGTTGTTATTCTATTGGTATGTACTGTCTCTTTATAGTGTTTAAAGATTGTTCTTTCAAGTTCACCTTAGAACGTAGCATTTTATTTCCAAAGTCTAGTAAGTCTTTGCTTTCTCACAGCAGGGTGTTCACATTACAAGGCTGCAATTTTTATTTCCCCATCAACTGGGCTTTTTGTGGAAATGACGCACCACCAGCAGCATGATGTCCGCAAGAGTGGCAAACGAGGGGGGGGAGGGCGGGGACAAGAAGATCACAAGTTGTTATTCTATTGGTATGTACTGTCTCTTTATAGTGTTTAAAGATTATTCTTTCAAGTTCGCCTTAGAACGCAGCATTTCATTTCCAAAGTGTAGTAAGTTTTTGCTTTATCACAGCAGGGTGTTCACATTACAAGGCTGTAATTTTTATTTGCCCATCAACTGGGCATTTGGTGGAAATGACGCACCACCGGCAGCATGATGTCCGCAAGAGTCAGAACGAGGGGGGGGGGGGGGCGGGAACAAGAAGATGACAAGTTGTTATTCTATTGGTATGTACTGTCTCTTTATAGTGTTAGAGATTGTTCTTTCAAGTTCGCCTTAGAACGTAGCATTTTATTTCCAAAGTCTAGTAAGTCTTTGCTTTCTCACAGCAGGGTGTTCACATTACAAGGCTGCAATTTTTATTTGCCCATCAACTGGGCTTTTGGTGGAAATGACGCACCACCGGAAGCATGATGTCCGCAAGAGTGGCAACGAGGGGGGGGGGGGGGGCGGGAACAAGAAGATGACAAGTTGTTATTCTATTGGTATGTACAGTCTCTTTATAGTGTTTACAGATTGTTCTTTCAAGTTTGCCTTAGAACGTAGCATTTTATTTCCAAAGTCTCGTAAGTCTTTGCTTTATCACAGCAGGGTGTTCACATTACAAGGCTGCAATTTTTATTTGCCCATCAACTGGGCTTTTGGTGGAAATGACGCACCACCAGCAGCATGATGTCCAGAAGAGTGGCAATGAGGGGGCGGGGCCGGGAACAAGAAGATGACAAGTTGTTATTCTATTGGTATGTACTGTCTCTTTATAGTGTTTAAAGATTGTTCTTTCAAGTTCACCTTAGAACGTAGTAGTTTATTTCCAAAGTCTAGTAAGTCTTTGCTTTCTCACAGCAGGGTGTTCACATCACAAGGCTGCAATTTTTATTTGCCCATCAACTGGGCTTTTGGTGGAAATGACGCACCACCAGCAGCATGATGTCCGCAAGGGTGACATCGAGGTGGGGGGGGAGGCGGGAACAAGAAGATGACAAGTTGTTATTCTATTGGTATGTACTGTCTCTTTATAGTGTTTAAAGATTGTTCTTTCAAGTTCACCTTAGAACGTAGCATTTTATTTCCAAAGTCTAGTAAGTCTTTGCTTTCTCACAGCAGGGTGTTCACATTACAAGGCTGCAATTTTTATTTGCCCATCAACTGGGCTTTTGGTGGAAATGACGCACCACCGGCAGCATGATGTCCGCAAGAGTGGCAACGAGGGGGGGGGGCCGGGAACAAGAAGATGACAAGTTCTTATTCTATTGGTATGTACTGTCTCTTTATAGTGTTTAAAGATTGTTCTTTCAAGTTCGCTTTAGAACGTAGCATTTTATTTCCAAAGTCTAGTAAGTCTTTGCTTTCTCACAGCAGGGTGTTCACATTACAAGACTGCAATTTTTATTTGCCCATCAACTGGGCTTTTGGTGGAAATGACGCACCACCGGCAGCATGATGTCCGCAAGAGTGGCAACGAGGGGGGGGGGGGGGCCGGGAACAAGAAGATGACAAGTTGTTATTCTATTGGTATGGACTGTCTCTTTATAGTGTTTAAAGATTGTTCTTTCAAGTTCACCTTAGAACGTAGCATTTTATTTCCAAAGTCTTGTAAGTCTTTGCTTTCTCACAGCAGGGTGTTCACATTACAAGGCTGCAATTTTTATTTGCCCATCAACTGGGCTTTTGGTGGAAATGATGCACCACCGGCAGCATGATGTCCACAAGAGTGGCAACGAGGGGGGGGGGGGGGGCAGGAACAAGAAGATGACAAGTTGTTATTCTATTGGTATGTACTGTCTCTTTATAGTGTTTAACGATTGTTCTTTCAAGTTCACCTTAGAACGTAGCATTTTATTTCCAAAGTCTAGTAAGTCTTTGCTTTATCACAGCAGGGTGTTCACATCACAAGGCTGCAATTTTTATTTGCCCATCAACTGGCCTTTTGGTGGAAATGACGCACCACCGGCAGCATGATGTCCGCAAGAGTGGCAACGAGGGGGGGGGGGGGCCGGGAACAAGAAGATGACAAGTTGTTATTCTATTGGTATGTACTGTCTCTTTATAGTGATTAAAGATTGTTCTTTCAAGTTCACCTTAGAACGTAGCATTTTATTTCCAAAGTCTAGTAAGTCTTTGCTTTCTCACAGCAGGGTGTTCACATCACAAGACGGCAATTTTTATTTGCCCATCAACTGGGCTTTTGGTGGAAATGACACACCACCAGCAGCATGATGTCCGCAAGAGAGGCATCGAGGGGGGGGGGGGGGGCGGGAACAAGAAGATGACAAGTTGTTATTCTATTGGTATGTACTAACTCTTTATAGTGTTTAAAGATTGTTCTTTCAAGTTCACCTTAGAACGTAGCATTTTATTTCCAAAGTCTAGTAAGTCTTTGCTGTCTCACAGCAGGGTGTTCACATTACAAGGCTGCAATTTTTATTTGCCCATCAACTGGGCTTTTGGTGGAAATGACGCACCACCGGAAGCATGATGTCCGCAAGAGTGGCATCGGGGGGGGGGGGGGGGCCGGGAACAAGAAGATGACAAGTTGTTATTCTATTGGTATGTACTGTCTCTTTATAGTGTTTAAAGATTGTTCTTTCAAGTTCACCTTAGAACGTAGCATTTTATTTCCAAAGTCTAGTAAGTCTTTGCTTTCTCACAGCAGGGTGTTCACATTACAAGGCTGCAATTTTTATTTGCCCATCAACTGGGCTTTTGGTGGAAATGACGCACCACCGGAAGCATGATGTCCGCAAGAGCGGTAACGAGGGGGGGGGGGGGGGGCGGGAACAAGAAGATGCCAAGTTGTTATTCTATTGGTATGTACTGTCTCTTTATAGTGTTTACAGATTGTTCTTTCAAGTTCGCCTTAGAACGTAGCATTTTATTTCCAAAGTCTAGTAAGTCTTTGCTTTCTCACAGCAGGGTGTTCACATTACAAGGCTGCAATTTTTATTTGCCCATCAACTGGGCTTTTGGTGGAAATGACGCACCACCAGCAGCATGATGTCCACAAGAGTGGCAACGAGGGGGCGGGGCCGGGAACAAGAAGATGACAAGTTGTTATTCTATTGGTATGTACTGTCTCTTTATAGTGTTTAAAGATTGTTCTTTCAAGTTCACCTTAGAACGTAGTATTTTATTTCCAAAGTCTAGTAAGTCTTTGCTTTCTCACAGCAGGGTGTTCACATTACAAGGCTGCAATTTTTATTTGCCCATCAACTGGGCTTTTGTTGGAAATAACGCACCACCGGCAGCATGATGTCCGCAAGAGTGGCAACGAGGGGGGGGGGGGCCGGGAACAAGAAGATGACAAGTTGTTATACTATTGGTATGTACTGTCTCTTTATAGTGTTTAAAGATTGTTCTTTCAAGTTTGCCTTAGAACGTAGCATTTTATTTCCAAAGTCTAGTAAGTCATTGCTTTCTCACAGCAGGGTGTTCACATTACAAGGCTGCAATTTTTATTTGCCCATCAACTGGGCTTTTGGTGGAAATGACGCACCACCGGCAGCATGATGACTGCAAGAGTGGCAACGAGGGGGGGGGGGGGGGGGCCGGGAACAAGAAGATGACAAGTTTTTATTCTATTGGTATGTACTGTCTCTTTATAGTGTTTAAAGATTGTTCTTTCAAGTTCACCTTAGAACGTAGCATTTTATTTCCAAAGTCTAGAAAGTCTTTGCTTTCTCACAGCAGGGTGTTCACATTACAAGGCTGAAATTTTTATTTGCCCATTACTGGGCTTTTGGTGGAAATGACGCACCACCGGCAGCATGATGTCCGCAAGAGTGGAAACGAGGGGGGGGGGGGGGGGGCCGGGAACAAGAAGATGACAAGTTGTTATTCTATTGGTATGTACTGTCTCTTTATAGTGTTTATCGATTGTTCTTTCAAGTTCACCTTAGAACGTAGCATTTTATTTCCAAAGTCTAGTAAGTCTTTGCTTTCTCACAGCAGGGTGTTCACATTACAAGGCTGCAATTTTTATTTGCCCATCAACTGGGCTTTTGGTGGTAATGACGCACCACCGGCAGCATGATGTCCGCAAGAGTGGCAACGAGGGGGGGGGGCCGGGAACAAGAAGATGACAAGTTCTTATTCTATTGGTATGTACTGTCTCTTTATAGTGTTTAAAGATTGTTCTTTCAAGTTCGCTTTAGAACGTAGCATTTTATTTCCAAAGTCTAGTAAGTTTTTGCTTTCTCACAGCAGGGTGTTCACATTACAAGGCTGCAATTTTTATTTGCCCATCAACTGGGCTTTTGGTGGAAATAACGCACCACCGGCAGCATGATATCCGCAAGAGTGGCAACGAGGGGGGGGGGGGGGGGGGGGGGGCGGGAACAAGAAGATGACAAGTTGTTATTCTATTGGTATGTACTGTCTCTTTATACTGTTTAAAGATTGTTCTTTCAAGTTCGCCTTAGAACGTAGCATTTTATTTCCAAAGTCTAGTAAGTCTTTGCTTTCTCACAGCAGGGTGTTCACATTACAAGGCTGCAATTTTTATTTGCCCATCAACTGGGCTTTTGGTGGAAATGACGCACCACCGGCAGCATGATGTCCGCAAGAGTGGCAACGAGGGGGGGGGGGGGGCCGGGAACAAGAAGATGCCAAGTTGTTATTCTATTGGTATGTACTGTCTCTTTATAGTGTTTAATGATTGTTCTTTCAAGTTCACCTTAGAACGTAGCATTTTATTTCCAAAGTCTAGTAAGTCTTTGCTTTCTCACAGCAGGGTGTTCACATTACAAGGCTGCAATTTTTATTTGCCCATCAACTGGGCTTTTGGTGGAAATGACGCACCACCGGCAGCATGATGTCCGCAAGAATGGCAACGAGGGGGGGGGGGGGCCGGGAACAAGAAGATGACAAGTTGTTATTCTAATGGCATGTACTGTCTCTTTATAGTGTTTAACGATTTTTCTTTCAAGTTCACCACAGAACGTAGCATTTTATTTCCAATGTCTAGTAAGTCTTTGCTTTCTCACAGCAGGGTGTTGACATTACAAGGCTGCAATTTTTATTTGCCCATCAACTGGGCTTTTGGTGGAAATGACGCACCATCGGCAGCATGATGTCCGCAAGAGTGGCAACGAGGGGGGGGGCCGGGAACAAGAAGATGAAGATGACAAGTTCTTATTCTATTGGTATGTACTGTCTCTTTATAGTGTTTAAAGATTGTTCTTTCAAGTTCGCTTTAGAACGTAGCATTTATTTCCAAAGTGTAGTAAGTTTTTGCTTTCTCACAGCAGGGTGTTCACATTACAAGGCTGCAATTTTTATTTGCCCATCAACTGGCCTTTTGGTGGAAATAACGCACCACCGGCAGCATGATGTCCGCAAGAGTGGCAACGAGGGGGGTGGGCGGGGGGGGCGGGAACAAGAAGATGACAAGTTGTTATTCTATTGGTATGTACTGTCTCTTTATAGTGTTTAAAGATTGTTCTTTCAAGTTCGCCTTAGAACGTAGCATTTTATTTCCAAAGTCTAGTAAGTCTTTGCTTTCTCACAGCAGGGTGTTCACATTACAAGGCTGCAATTTTTATTTGCCCATCAACTGGGCTTTTGGTGGAAATGACGCACCACCGGCAGCATGATGTCCGCAAGAGTGGCAACGAGGGGGGGGGGGGGGGGGGCCGGGAACAAGAAGATGCCAAGTTGTTATTCTATTGGTATGTACTGTCTCTTTATAGTGTTTAATGATTGTTCTTTCAAGTTCACCATAGAACGTAGCATATTATTTCCAAAGTCTAGTAAGTCTTTGCTTTCTCACAGCAGGGTGTTCACATCACAAGGCTGCAATTTTTATTTGCCCATCAACTGGGCTTTTGGTGGAAATGACGCACCACCGGCAGCATGATGTCCGCAAGAGCGGCAACGAGGGGGGGGGGGGGGGGCCTGGGAACAAGAAGATGACAAGTTGTTATTCTATTGGTATGTACTGTCTCTTTATAGTGTTTAAAGATTGTTCTTTCAAGTTCACCTTAGAACGTAGCATTTTATTTCCAAAGTCTAGTAAGTCTTTGCTTTCTCACAGCAGGGTGTTCACATCACAAGGCGGCAATTTTTATTTGCCCATCAACTGGGCTTTTGGTGGAAATGACACACCACCCGCAGCATGATGTCCGCAAGAGTGGCATCGAGGGGGGGGGGGGGGGGCGGGAACAAGAAGATGACAAGTTGTTATTCTATTGGTATGTACTGTCTCTTTATTGTGTTTAAAGATTGTTCTTTCAAGTTCACCTTAGAACGTAGCATTTTATTTCCAAAGTCTAGTAAGTCTTTGCTTTCTCACAGCAGGGTGTTCACATTACAAGGCTGCAATTTTTATTTGCCCATCAACTGGGCTTTTGGTGGAAATGATGCACCACCGGAAGCATGATGTCCGCAAGAGTGGCAACGAGGGGGGGGGGGGGGGGCGGGAACAAGAATATGACAAGTTGTTATTCTATTGGTATGTACTGTCTCTTTATAGTGTTTACAGATTGTTCTTTCAAGTTTGCCTTAGAACGTAGCATTTTATTTCCAAAGTCTAGTAAGTCTTTGCTTTATCACAGCAGGGTGTTCACATTACAAGGCTGCAATTTTTATTTGCCCATCAACTGGGCTTTTGGTGGAAATGACGCACCACCGGCAGCATGATGTCCGCAAGAGTGGCAAAGAGGGGGGGGGGGGGGGGGGCGGGAACAAGAAGATGCCAAGTTGTTATTCTATTGGTATGTACTGTCTCTTTATAGTGTTTACAGATTGTTCTTTCAAGTTCGCCTTAGAACGTAGCATTTTATTTCCAAAGTCTAGTAAGTCTTTGCTTTCTCACAGCAGGGTGTTCACATTACAAGGCTGCAATTTTTATTTGCCCATCAACTGGGCTTTTGGTGGAAATGACGCACCACCAGCAGCATGATGTCCACAAGAGTGGCAACAAGGGGGGCGGGGCCGGGAACAAGAAGATGACAAGTTGTTATTCTATTGGTATGTACTGTCTCTTTATAGTGTTTAAAGATTGTTCTTTCAAGTTCACCTTAGAACGTAGTATTTTATTTCCAAAGTCTAGTAAGTCTTTGCTTTCTCACAGCAGGGTGTTCACATTACAAGGCTGCAGTTTTTATTTGCCCATCAACTGGGCTTTTGGTGGAAATAACGCACCACCGGCAGCATGATGTCCGCAAGAGTGGCAACGAGGGGGGGGGGGCCGGGAACAAGAAGATGACAAGTTGTTATACTATTGGTATGTACTGTCTCTTTATAGTGTTTAAAGATTGTTCTTTCAAGTTTGCCTTAGAACGTAGCATTTTATTTCCAAAGTCTAGTAAGTCATTGCTTTCTCACAGCAGGGTGTTCACATTACAAGGCTGCAATTTTTATTTGCCCATCAACTGGGCTTTTGGTGGAAATGACGCACCACCGGCAGCATGATGTCCGCAAGAGTGGCAACGAGGGGGGGGGGCCGGGAACAAGAAGATGACAAGTTGTTATTCTATTGGTATGTACTGTCTCTTTATAGTGTTTAAAGATTGTTCTTTCAAGTTCACCTTAGAACGTAGCATTTCATTTCCAAAGTCTAGTAAGTCTTTGCTTTCTCACAGCAGGGTGTTCACATTACAAGGCTGCAATTTTTAATTGCCCATTACTGGGCTTTTGGTGGAAATGACGCACCACCGGCAGCATGATGTCCGCAAGAGTGGTAACGAGGGGGGGGGGGGGGGGGGGGGCCGGGAACAAGAAGATGACAAGTTGTTATTCTATTGGTATGTACTGTCTCTTTATAGTGTTTATCGATTGTTCTTTGAAGTTCACCTTAGAACGTAGCATTTTATTTCCAAAGTCTAGTAAGTCTTTGCTTTCTCACAGCAGGGTGTTCACATTACAAGGCTGCAATTTTTATTTGCCCATCAACTGGGCTTTTGGTGGAAATGACGCACCACCGGCAGCATGATGTCCGCAAGAGTGGCAACGAGGGGTGGGGCCGGGAACAAGAAGATGACAAGTTCTTATTCTATTGGTATGTACTGTCTCTTTATAGTGTTTAAAGATTGTTCTTTCAAGTTCGCTTTAGAACGTAGCATTTTATTTCCAAAGTCTAGTAAGTTTTTGCTTTCTCACAGCAGGGTGTTCACATTACAAGGCTGCAATTTTTATTTGCCCATCAACTGGGCTTTTGGTGGAAATAACGCACCACCGGCAGCATGATATCCGCAAGAGTGGCAACGAGGGGGGGGGGGCGGGAACAAGAAGATGACAAGTTGTTATTCTATTGGTATGTACTGTCTCTTTATAGTGTTTAAAGATTGTTCTTTCAAGTTCGCCTTAGAACGTAGCATTTTATTTCCAAAGTCTAGTAAGTCTTTGCTTTCTCACAGCAGGGTGTTCACATTACAAGGCTGCAATTTTTATTTGCCCATCAACTGGGCTTTTGGTGGAAATGACGCACCACCGGAAGCATGATGTCCGCAAGAGTGGCAACGAGGGGGGGGGGGGGGCGGGAACAAGAATATGACAAGTTGTTATTCTATTGGTATGTACTGTCTCTTTATAGTGTTTACAGATTGTTCTTCCAAGTTTGCCTTAGAACGTAGCATTTTATTTCCAAAGTCTAGTAAGTCTTTGCTTTATCACAGCAGGGTGTTCACATTACAAGGCTGCAATTTTTATTTGCCCATCAACTGGGCTTTTGGTGGAAATGACGCACCACCGGCAGCATGATGTCCGCAAGAGTGGCAAAGAGGGGGGGGGGGGGGCGGGAACAAGAAGATGCCAAGTTGTTATTCTATTGGTATGTACTGTCTCTTTATAGTGATTACAGATTGTTCTTTCAAGTTCGCCTTAGAACGTAGCATTTTATTTCCAAAGTCTAGTAAGTCTTTGCTTTCTCACAGCAGGGTGTTCACATTACAAGGCTGCAATTTTTATTTGCCCATCAACTGGGCTTTTGGTGGAAATGACGCACCACCAGCAGCATGATGTCCACAAGAGTGGCAACGAGGGGGCGGGGCCGGGAACAAGAAGATGACAAGTTGTTATTCTATTGGTATGTACTGTCTCTTTATAGTGTTTAAAGATTGTTCTTTCAAGTTCACCTTAGAACGTAGTATTTTATTTCCAAAGTCTAGTAAGTCTTTGCTTTCTCACAGCAGGGTGTTCACATTACAAGGCTGCAGTTTTTATTTGCCCATCAACTGGGCTTTTGGTGGAAATAACGCACCACCGGCAGCATGATGTCCGCAAGAGTGGCAACGAGGGGGGGGGGGGGCGGGAACAAGAAGATGACAAGTCGTTATACTATTGGTATGTACTGTCTCTTTATAGTGTTTAAAGATTGTTCTTTCAAGTTTGCCTTAGAACGTAGCATTTTATTTCCAAAGTCTAGTAAGTCATCGCTTTCTCACAGCAGGGTGTTCACATTACAAGGCTGCAATTTTTATTTGCCCATCAACTGGGCTTTTGGTGGAAATGACGCACCACCGGCAGCATGATGTCCGCAAGAGTGGCAAAGAGGGGGGGGGGGGGGGGGGGGGGGGGCGGGAACAAGAAGATGCCAAGTTGTTATTCTATTGGTATGTACTGTCTCTTTATAGTGTTTAATGATTGTTCTTTCAAGTTCACCATAGAACGTAGCATTTTATTTCCAAAGTCTAGTAAGTCTTTGCTTTCTCACAGCAGGGTGTTCACATCACAAGGCGGCAATTTTTATTTGCCCATCAACTGGGCTTTTGGTGGAAATGACGCACCACCGGCAGCATGATGTCCGCAAGAGTGGCAACGAGGGGGGGGGCCGGGAACAAGAGGATGCCAAGTTGTTATTCTATTGGTATGTACTGTCTCTTTATAGTGTTTAAAGATTGTTCTTTCAAGTTCGCCTTAGAACGTAGCATTTTATTTCCAAAGTCTAGTAAGTCTTTGCTTTCTCACAGCAGGGTGTTCACATTACAAGGCTGCAATTTTTATTTGCCCATCAACTGGGCTTTTGGTGGAAATGACACACCACCCGCAGCATGATGTCCGCAAGAGTGGCATCGAGGGGGGGGGGGGGGGCGGGAACAAGAAGATGACAAGTTGTTATTCTATTGGTATGTACTGTCTCTTTATAGTGTTTAAAGATTGTTCTTTCAAGTTCACCTTAGAACGTAGCATTTTATTTCCAAAGTCTAGTAAGTCTTTGCTTTCTCACAGCAGGGTGTTCACATTACAAGGCTGCAATTTTTATTTGCCCATCAACTGGGCTTTTGGTGGAAATGACGCACCACCGGCAGCATGATGTCCGCAAGAGTGGCAACGAGGGGGGGGGGGGGCCGGGAACAAGAAGATGACAAGTTGTTATTCTATTGGCATGTACTGTCTCTTTATAGTGTTTAACGATTTTTCTTTCAAGTTCACCACAGAACGTAGCATTTTATTTCCAATGTCTAGTAAGTCTTTGCTTTCTCACAGCAGGGTGTTCACATTACAAGGCTGCAATTTTTATTTGCCCATCAACTGGGCTTTTGGTGGAAATGACGCACCACCGGCAGCATGATGTCCGCAAGAGTGGCAACGAGGGGGGGGGGGCCGGGAACAAGAAGATGCCAAGTTGTTATTCTATTGGTATGTACTGTCTCTTTATAGTGTTTAACGATTGTTCTTTCAAGTTCACCATAGAACGTAGCATTTTATTGCCAAAGTCTAGTAAGTCTTTGCTTTCTCACAGCAGGGTGTTCACATTACAAGGCTGCAATTTTTATTTGCCCATCAACTGGGCTTTTGGTGGAAATGACACACCACCGGCAGCATGATGTCCGCAAGAGTGGCAACGAGGGGGGGGGCCGAGAACAAGAAGATGAAGATGACAAGTTCTTATTCTATTGGTATGTACTGTCTCTTTATAGTGTTTAAAGATTGTTCTTTCAAGTTCGCTTTAGAACGTAGCATTTATTTCCAAAGTCTAGTAAGTTTTTGCTTTCTCACAGCAGGGTGTTCACATTACAAGGCTGCAATTTTTATTTGCCCATCAACTGGCCTTTTGGTGGAAATAACGCACCACCGGCAGCATGATGTCCGCAAGAGTGGCAACGAGGGGGGGGGGGGGGCGGGAACAAGAAGATGACAAGTTGTTATTCTATTGGTATGTACTGTCTCTTTATAGTGTTTAAAGATTGTTCTTTCAAGTTCGCCTTAGAACGTAGCATTTTATTTCCAAAGTCTAGTAAGTCTTTGCTTTCTCACAGCAGGGTGTTCACATTACAAGGCTGCAATTTTTATTTGCCCATCAACTGGGCTTTTGGTGGAAATGACGCACCACCGGCAGCATGATGTCCGCAAGAGTGGCAACGAGGGGGGGGGGGCCTGGGAACAAGAAGATGACAAGTTGTTATTCTATTGGTATGTACTGTCTCTTTATAGTGTTTAAAGATTGTTCTTTCAAGTTCACCTTAGAACGTAGCATTTTATTTCCAAAGTCTAGTATGTCTTTGCTTTCTCACAGCAGGGTGTTCACATCACAAGGCGGCAATTTTTATTTGCCCATCAACTGGGCTTTTGGTGGAAATGACACACCACCCGCAGCATGATGTCCGCAAGAGTGGCAACGAGGGGGGGGGGGGGGGGGCTGGGAACAAGAAGATGACAAGTTGTTATTCTATTGGTATGTACTGTCTCTTTATAGTGTTTAAAGATTGTTCTTTCAAGTTCACCTTAGAACGTAGCATTTTATTTCCAAAGTCTAGTAAGTCTTTGCTTTCTCACAGCAGGGTGTTCACATCACAAGGCGGCAATTTTTATTTGCCCATCAACTGGGCTTTTGGTGGAAATGACACACCACCCGCAGCATGATGTCCGCAAGAGTGGCATCGAGGGGGGGGGGGGGGGCGGGAACAAGAAGATGACAAGTTGTTATTCTATTGGTATGTACTGTCTCTTTATAGTGTTTAAAGATTGTTCTTTCAAGTTCACCTTAGAACGTAGCATTTTATTTCCAAAGTCTAGTAAGTCTTTGCTTTCTCACAGCAGGGTGTTCACATCACAAGGCTGCAATTTTTATTTGCCCATCAACTGGGCTTTTGGTGGAAATGACTCACCACCGGCAGCATGATGTCCGCAAGAGTGGCAACGAGGGGGGGGGGGGGGGCGGGAACAAGAAGATGACAAGTTGTTATTCTATTGGTATGTACTGTCTCTTTATAGTGTTTAAAGATTGTTCTTTCAAGTTCACCTTAGAACGTAGCATTTTATTTCCAAAGTCTAGTAAGTCTTTGCTTTCTCACAGCAGGGTGTTCACATTACGAGGCTGCAATTTTTATTTGCCCATCAACTGGGCTTTTGGTGGAAATGACGCACCACCGGCAGCATGATGTCCGCAAGAGTGGTAACAAGGGGGGGGGGGGGGCCGGGAACAAGAAGATGACAAGTTGTTATTCTATTGGTATGTACTGTCTCTTTATAGTGTTTAAAGATTGTTCTTTCAAGTTCAACTTAGAACGTTGCATTTTATTTCCAAAGTCTAGTAAGTCTTTGCTTTCTCACAGCAGGGTGTTCACATTACAAGGCTGCAATTTTTATTTGCCCATCAACTGGGCTTTTGGTGGAAATGACGCACCACCGGCAGCATGATGTCCGCAAGAGTGGCAACGAGGGGGGGGGCCGGGAACAAGAAGATGAAGATGACAAGTTCTTATTCTATTGGTATGTACTGTCTCTTTATAGTGTTTAAAGATTGTTCTTTCAAGTTCGCTTTAGAACGTAGCATTTATTTCCAAAGTCTAGTAAGTTTTTGCTTTCTCACAGCAGGGTGTTCACATTACAAGGCTGCAATTTTTATTTGCCCATCAACTGGGCTTTTGGTGGAAATAACGCACCACCGGCAGCATGATGTCCGCAAGAGTGGCAACGAGGGGGGGGGGGGCGGGAACAAGAAGATGACAAGTTGTTATTCTATTGGTATGTACTGTCTCTTTATAGTGTTTAAAGATTGTTCTTTCAAGTTCGCCTTAGAACGTAGCATTTTATTTCCAAAGTCTAGTAAGTCTTTGCTTTCTCACAGCAGGGTGTTCACATCACAAGGCTGCAATTTTTATTTGCCCATCAACTGGGCTTTTGGTGGAAATGACGCACCACCGGCAGCATGATGTCCGCAAGAGTGGCAACGAGGGGGGGGGGGGGCCGGGAACAAGAAGATGACAAGTTGTTATTCTATTGGCATGTGCTGTCTCTTTATAGTGTTTAACGATTTTTCTTTCAAGTTCACCACAGAACGTAGCATTTTATTTCCAATGTCTAGTAAGTCTTTGCTTTCTCACAGCAGGGTGTTCACATTACAAGGCTGCAATTTTTATTTGTCCATCAACTGGGCTTTTGGTGGAAATGACGCACCACCGGCAGCATGATGTCCGCAAGAGTGCAACGAGTGGGGGGGGGGGGGGGCGGGAACAAGAAGATGACAAGTTGTTATTCTATTGGTATGTACTGTCTCTTTATAGTGTTTAAAGATTGTTCTTTCAAGTTCGCCTTAGAACGTAGCATTTTATTTCCAAAGTCTAGTAAGTCTTTGCTTTCTCACAGCAGGGTGTTCACATTACAAGGCTGCAATTTTTATTTGCCCATCAACTGGGCTTTTGGTGGAAATGACGCACCACCGGCAGCATGATGTCCGCAAGAGTGTAAACGAGGGGGGGGGGGGGGGCCGGGAACAAGAAGATGACAAGTTGTTATTCTATTGGTATGTACTGTCTCTTTATAGTGTTTAAAGATTGTTCTTTCAAGTTCGCCTTAGAACGTAGCATTTTATTTCCAAAGTCTAGTAAGTCTTTGCTTTCTCACAGCAGGGTGTTCACATTACGAGGCGGCAATTTTTATTTGCCCGTCAACGGGGCTTTTGGTGGAAATGACGCACCACCAGCAGCATGATGTCAGCAAGAGTGGCAAACGAGGGGGGGGGGCCGGGAACAAGAAGATGACAAGTTGTTATTCTATTGGTATGTACTGTCTCTTTATAGTGTATAAGGATTGTTCTTTCAAGTTCACCTTAGAACGTAGCATTTTATTTCCAAAGTCTAGTAAATCTTTGCTTTCTCACAGCAGGGTGTTCACATAACAAGGCTGCAATTTTTATATGCCCATCAACTGGGCTTTTGGTGGAAATGACGCACCACCGGCAGCATGGTGTCCGCAAGAGTGGCAACGAGGGGGGGGGGGGGGGGGCGGGAACAAGAAGATGACAAGTTGTTATTCTATTGGTATGTACTGTCTCTTTATAGTGTTTAAAGATTGTTATTTCAAGTTCACCTTAGAACGTAGCATTTTATTTCCAAAGTCTAGTAAGTCTTTGCTTTCTCACAGCAGGGTGTTCACATCACAAGGCTGCAATTTTTATTTGCCCATCAACTGGGCTTTTGGTGGAAATGACGCACCACCAGCAGCATGATGTCCGCAAGAGTGGAAACGAGGGGGGGGGGGGGGGGGCGGGAACAAGAAGATGACTAATTGTTATTCTATTGGTATGTACTGTCTCTTTATAGTGTTTAAAGATTGTTCTTTCAAGTTCACCTTAGAACGTAGCATTTTATTTCCAAAGTCTAGTAAGGCTTTGCTTTCTCACAGCAGGGTGTTCACATTACAAGGCTGCAATTTTTATTTGCCCATCAACTGGGCTTTTGGTGGAAATGACGCACCACCGGCAGCATGATGTCGGCAAGAGTGGCAACGAAGGGGGGGGGGGGGGGGGGGGGGGGGCGGGAACAAGAAGATGACAAGTTGTTATTCTATTGGTATGTACTGTCTCTTTATAGTGTTTAAAGATTGTTCTTTCAAGTTCGCCTTAGAACGTAGCATTTTATTTCCAAAGTCTAGTAAGTCTTTGCTTTCTCACAGCAGGGTGTTCACATTACAAGGCTTCAATTTTTATTTGCCCATCAACTGGGTTTTTGGTGGAAATGACGCACCACCGGCAGCATGATGTCCGCAAGAGTGGCAACGAGGGGGGGGGGGGGGGGCCGGGAACAAGAAGATGACAAGTTGTTATTCTATTGGTATGTACTGTCTCTTTATAGTGTTTAAAGATTGTTCTTTCAAGTTCACCTTAGAACGTAGCATTTTCTTTCCAAAGTCTAGTAAGTCTTTGCTTTCTCACAGCAGGGTGTTCACATTACAAGGCTGCAATTTTTATTTGCCCATCAACTGGGCTTTTGGTGGAAATGACGCACCACCGGCAGCATGATTTCCGCAAGAGTGGCAACGAGGGGGGGGGGCCGGGAACAAGAAGATGACAAGTTCTTATTCTATTGGTATGTACTGTCTCTTTATAGTGTTTAACGATTGTTCTTTGAAGTTCACCTTAGAACGTAGCATTTTATTTCCAAAGTCTAGTAAGTCTTTGCTTTCTCACAGCAGGGTGTTCACATTACAAGGCTGCAATTTTTATTTGCCCATCAACTGGGCTTTTGGTGGAAATGACGCACCACCGGCAGCATGATGTCCGCATGAGTGGCAACGAGGGGGGGGGGGGGCGGGAACAAGAAGATGACAAGTTGTTATTCTATTGGTATGTACTGTCTCTTTATAGTGTTTAAAGATTGTTCTTTCAAGTTCGCCTTAGAACGTAGCATTTTATTTCCAAAGTCTAGTAAGTCTTTGCTTTCTCACAGCAGGGTGTTCACATTACAAGGCTGCAATTTTTATTTGCCCATCAACTGGGCTTTTGGTGGAAATGACGCACCACCGGCAGCATGATGTCCGCAAGAGTGTAAACGAGGGGGGGGGGGGGGGGCCGGGAACAAGAAGATGACAAGTTGTTATTCTATTGGTATGTACTGTCTCTTTATAGTGTTTAAAGATTGTTCTTTCAAGTTCAACTTAGAACGTTGCATTTTATTTCCAAAGTCTAGTAAGTCTTTGCTTTCTCACAGCAGGGTGTTCACATTACAAGGCTGCAATTTTTATTTGCCCATCAACTGGGCTTTTGGGGAAATGACGCACCACTGGCAGCATGATGTCCGCAAGAGTGGCAACGAGGGGGGGGGGGGGGGGGCCATGAACAAGAAGATGACAAGTTGTTATTCTATTGGTATGTACTGTCTCTTTATAGTGTTTTAAAGATTGTTCTTTCAAGTTCGCCTTAGAACGTAGCATTTTATTTCCAAAGTCTAGTAAGTCTTTGCTTTCTCACAGCAGGGTGTTCACATTACGAGGCGGCAATTTTTATTTGCCCGTCAACGGGGCTTTTGGTGGAAATGACGCACCACCAGCAGCATGATGTCAGCAAGAGTGGCAAACGAGGGGGGGGGGCCGGGAACAAGAAGATGACAAGTTGTTATTCTATTGGTATGTACTGTCTCTTTATAGTGTATAAGGATTGTTCTTTCAAGTTCACCTTAGAACGTAGCATTTTATTTCCAAAGTCTAGTAAATCTTTGCTTTCTCACAGCAGGGTGTTCACATAACAAGGCTGCAATTTTTATATGCCCATCAACTGGGCTTTTGGTGGAAATGACGCACCACCGGCAGCATGATGTCCGCAAGAGTGGCAACGAGGGGGGGGGGGGGGGGGCGGGAACAAGAAGATGACAAGTTGTTATTCTATTGGTATGTACTGTCTCTTTATAGTGTTTAAAGATTGTTATTTCAAGTTCACCTTAGAACGTAGCATTTTATTTCCAAAGTCTAGTAAGTCTTTGCTTTCTCACAGCAGGGTGTTCACATCACAAGGCTGCAATTTTTATTTGCCCATCAACTGGGCTTTTGGTGGAAATGACGCACCACCAGCAGCATGATGTCCGCAAGAGTGGAAACGAGGGGGGGGGGGGGGGGCGGGAACAAGAAGATGACTAATTGTTATTCTATTGGTATGTACTGTCTCTTTATAGTGTTTAAAGATTGTTCTTTCAAGTTCACCTTAGAACGTAGCATTTTATTTCCAAAGTCTAGTAAGGCTTTGCTTTCTCACAGCAGGGTGTTCACATTACAAGGCTTCAATTTTTATTTGCCCATCAACTGGGTTTTTGGTGGAAATGACGCACCACCGGCAGCATGATGTCCGCAAGAGTGGCAACGAGGGGGGGGGGGGGGGGGGCCGGGAACAAGAAGATGACAAGTTGTTATTCTATTGGTATGTACTGTCTCTTTATAGTGTTTAAAGATTGTTCTTTCAAGTTCACCTTAGAACGTAGCATTTTCTTTCCAAAGTCTAGTAAGTCTTTGCTTTCTCACAGCAGGGTGTTCACATTACAAGGCTGCAATTTTTATTTGCCCATCAACTGGGCTTTTGGTGGAAATGACGCACCACCGGCAGCATGATTTCCGCAAGAGTGGCAACGAGGGGGGGGGGCCGGGAACAAGAAGATGACAAGTTCTTATTCTATTGGTATGTACTGTCTCTTTATAGTGTTTAACGATTGTTCTTTGAAGTTCACCTTAGAACGTAGCATTTTATTTCCAAAGTCTAGTAAGTCTTTGCTTTCTCACAGCAGGGTGTTCACATTACAAGGCTGCAATTTTTATTTGCCCATCAACTGGGCTTTTGGTGGAAATGACGCACCACCGGCAGCATGATGTCCGCATGAGTGGCAACGAGGGGGGGGGGGCGGGAACAAGAAGATGACAAGTTGTTATTCTATTGGTATGTACTGTCTCTTTATAGTGTTTAAAGATTGTTCTTTCAAGTTCGCCTTAGAACGTAGCATTTTATTTCCAAAGTCTAGTAAGTCTTTGCTTTCTCACAGCAGGGTGTTCACATTACAAGGCTGCAATTTTTATTTGCCCATCAACTGGGCTTTTGGTGGAAATGACGCACCACCGGCAGCATGATGTCCGCAAGAGTGGCAACGAGGGGAGGGGGGGGGCCGGGAACAAGTAGATGACAAGTTGTTATTCTATTGGTATGTACTGTCTCTTTATAGTGTTTAAAGATTGTTCTTTCAAGTTCACCTTAGAACGGTGCATTTTTTTTCCAAAGTCTAGTAAGTCTTTGCTTTCTCACAGCAGGGTGTTCACATTACAAGGCTGCAATTTTTATTTGCCCATCAACTGGGCTTTTGGTGGAAATGACGCACCACCGGCAGCATGATGTCCGCAAGAGTGGCAACGAGGGGGGGGGGCCGGGAACAAGAAGATGACAAGTTGTTATTCTATTGGTATGTACTGTCCCTTTATAGTGTTTTAAAGATTGTTCTTTCAAGTTCGCTTTAGAACGTAGCATTTTATTTCCAAAGTCTAGTAAGTCTTTGCTTTCTCACAGCAGGGTGTTCACATTACAAGGCTGCAATTTTTATTTGCCCATCAACTGGGCTTTTGGTGGAAATGACGCACCACCGGCAGCATGATGTCCGCAAGAGTAGCAACGAGGGGGGGGGCCGGGAACAAGAAGATGACAAGTTGTTATTCTATTGGTATGTACTGTCTCTTTATAGTGTTTAACGATTGTTCTTTCAAGTTCACCTTAGAACGTAGCATTTTATTTCCAAAGTCTAGTAAGTCTTTGCTTTCTCACAGCAGGGTGTTCACATTACAAGGCTGCAATTTTTATTTGCCCATCAACTGGGCTTTTGGTGGAAATGACGCACCACCGGCAGCATGATGTCCGCAAGAGTGGCAACGAGGGGGGGGGGGGGCCGGGAACAAGAATATGACAAGTTGTTATTCTATTGGTATGTACTGTCTCTTTATAGTGTTTAAAGATTGTTCTTTCAAGTTCGCCTTAGAACGTAGCATTTTATTTCCAAAGTCTAGTAAGTCTTTGCTTTCTCACAGCAGGGTGTTCACATTACAAGGCTGCAATTTTTATTTGCCCATCAACCGAGCTTTTGGTGGAAATGACGCACCACCGGCAGCATGATGTCCGCAAGAGTGTCAATGAGGGGGGGGGGGGGGCCGGGAACAAGAAGGTGACAAGTTGATATTCTATTGGTATGTACTGTCTCTTTATAGTGTTTAAAGATTGTTCTTTCAAGTTCGCCTTAGAACGTAGCATTTTATTTCCAAAGTCTAGTAAGTCTTTGCTTTCTCACAGCAGGGTGTTCACATTACAAGGCTGCAATTTTTATTTGCCCATCAACTGGGCTTTTGGGGAAATGACGCACCACTGGCAGCATGATGTCCGCAAGAGTGGCAACGAGGGGGGGGGGGGGGGCCAGGAACAAGAAGATGACAAGTTGTTATTCTATTGGTATGTACTGTCTCTTTATAGTGTTTTAAAGATTGTTCTTTCAAGTTCGCCTTAGAACGTAGCATTTTATTTCCAAAGTCTAGTAAGTCTTTGCTTTCTCACAGCAGGGTGTTCACATTACGAGGCGGCAATTTTTATTTGCCCGTCAACGGGGCTTTTGGTGGAAATGACGCACCACCAGCAGCATGATGTCTGCAAGAGTGGCAAACGAGGGGGGGGGGGGGCCGGGAACAAGAAGATGACAAGTTGTTATTCTATTGGTATGTACTGTCTCTTTATAGTGTATAAGGATTGTTCTTTCAAGTTCACCTTAGAACGTAGCATTTTATTTCCAAAGTCTAGTAAGTCTTTGCTTTCTCACAGCAGGGTGTTCACATCACAAGGCTGCAATTTTTATTTGCCCATCAACTGGGCTTTTGGTGGAAATGACGCACCACCAGCAGCATGATGTCCGCAAGAGTGGCACCGCGGGGGGGAGGGGGGGGGGGCGGGAACAAGAAGATGACAAGTTGTTATTCTATTGGTATGTACTGTCTCTTTATAGTGTTTAAAGATTGTTCTTTCAAGTTCACCTTAGAACGTAGCATTTTATTTCCAAAGTCTAGTAAGGCTTTGCTTTCTCACAGCAGGGTGTTCACATTACAAGGCTGCAATTTTTATTTGCCCATCAACTGGGCTTTTGGTGGAAATGACGCACCACCGGCAGCATGATGTCGGCAAGAGTGGTAACGAGGGGGGGGGGGGGGGGGGGGGGCGGGAACAAGAAGATGACAAGTTGTTATTCTATTGGTATGTACTGTCTCTTTATAGTGTTTAAAGATTGTTCTTTCAAGTTCGCCTTAGAACGTAGCATTTTATTTCCAAAGTCTAGTAAGTCTTTGCTTTCTCACAGCAGGGTGTTCACATTACAAGGCTGCAATTTTTATTTGCCCATCAACTGGGCTTTTGGTGGAAATGACGCACCACCGGCAGCATGATGTCCGCAAGAGTGGCAACGAGGGGGGGGGGGCCGGGAACCAGAAGATGACAAGTTCTTATTCTATTGGTATGTACTGTCTCTTTATAGTGTTTAACGATTGTTCTTTGAAGTTCACCTTAGAACGTAGCATTTTATTTCCAAAGTCTAGTAAGTCTTTGCTTTCTCACAGCAGGGTGTTCACATTACAAGGCTGCAATTTTTATTTGCCCATCAACTGGGCTTTTGGTGGAAATGACGCACCACCGGCAGCATGATGTCCGCATGAGTGGCAACGAGGGGGGGGGGGGGGGGCGGGAACAAGAAGATGACAAGTTGTTATTCTATTGGTATGTACTGTCTCTTTATAGTGTTTAAAGATTGTTCTTTCAAGTTCGCCTTAGAACGTAGCATTTTATTTCCAAAGTCTAGTAAGTCTTTGCTTTCTCACAGCAGGGTGTTCACATTACAAGGCTGCAATTTTTATTTGCCCATCAACTGGGCTTTTGGTGGAAATGACGTACCACCGGCAGCATGATGTCCGCAAGAGTGGCAACGAGGGGAGGGGGGGGGGGCGGGAACAAGAAGATGACAAGTTGTTATTCTATTGGTATGTACTGTCTCTTTATAGTGTTTAAAGATTGTTCTTTCAAGTTCACCTTAGAACGGTGCATTTTTTTTCCAAAGTCTAGTAAGTCTTTGCTTTCTCACAGCAGGGTGTTCACATTACAAGGCTGCAATTTTTATTTGCCCATCAACTGGGCTTTTGGTGGAAATGACGCACCACCGGCAGCATGATGTCCGCAAGAGTGGCAACGAGGGGGGGGGGGCCGGGAACAAGAAGATGACAAGTTGTTATTCTATTGGTATGTACTGTCCCTTTATAGTGTTTTAAAGATTGTTCTTTCAAGTTCGCTTTAGAACGTAGCATTTTATTTCCAAAGTCTAGTAAGTCTTTGCTTTCTCACAGCAGGGTGTTCACATTACAAGGCTGCAATTTTTATTTGCCCATCAACTGGGCTTTTGGTGGAAATGACGCACCACCGGCAGCATAATGTCCGCAAGAGTGGCAACGAGGGGGGGGGCCGGGAACAAGAAGATGACAAGTTGTTATTCTATTGGTATGTACTGTCTCTTTATAGTGTTTAACGATTGTTCTTTCAAGTTCACCTTAGAACGTAGCATTTTATTTCCAAAGTCTAGTAAGTCTTTGCTTTCTCACAGCAGGGTGTTCACATTACAAGGCTGCAATTTTTATTTGCCCATCAACTGGGCTTTTGGTGGAAATGACGCACCACCGGCAGCATGATGTCCGCAAGAGTGGCAACGAGGGGGGGGGGCCGGGAACAAGAATATGACAAGTTGTTATTCTATTGGTATGTACTGTCTCTTTATAGTGTTTAAAGATTGTTCTTTCAAGTTCGCCTTAGAACGTAGCATTTTATTTCCAAAGTCTAGTAAGTCTTTGCTTTCTCACAGCAGGGTGTTCACATTACAAGGCTGCAATTTTTATTTGCCCATCAACCGAGCTTTTGGTGGAAATGACGCACCACCGGCAGCATGATGTCCGCAAGAGTGTCAACGAGGGGGGGGGGGGGCCGGGAACAAGAAGGTGACAAGTTGATATTCTATTGGTATGTACTGTCTCTTTATAGTGTTTAAAGATTGTTCTTTCAAGTTCGCCTTAGAACGTAGCATTTTATTTCCAAAGTCTAGTAAGTCTTTGCTTTCTCACAGCAGGGCGTTCACATTACAAGGCTGCAATTTTTATTTGCCCATCAACTGGGCTTTTGGTGGAAATGACGCACCACCGGCAGCATGATGTCCGCAAGAGTGTCAACGAGGGGGGGGGGGGGGGGCCGGGAACAAGAAGATGACAAGTTGATATTCTATTGGTATGTACTGTCTCTTTATAGTGTTTAAAGATTGTTCTTTCAAGTTCGCCTTAGAACGTAGCATTTTATTTCCAAAGTCTAGTAAGTCTTTGCTTTCTCACAGCAGGGTGTTCACATTACAAGGCTGCAATTTTTATTTGCCCATCAACTGGGCTTTTGGTGGAAATGACGCACCACCGGCAGCATGATGTCCGCATGAGTGGCAACGAGGGGGGGGGGGGGGGGCGGGAACAAGAAGATGACAAGTTGTTATTCTATTGGTATGTACTGTCTCTTTATAGTGTTTAACGATTGTTCTTTCAAGTTCACCTTAGAACGTAGTATTTTATTTACAAAGTCTAGTAAGTCTTTGCTCTCTCACAGCAGGGTGTTCACATTACAAGGCTGCAATTTTTATTTGCCCATCAACTGGGCTTTTGGTGGAAATGACGCACCACCGGCAGCATGATGTCCGCATGAGTGGCAACGAGGGGGGGGGGGAGGCAGGAACAAGAAGATGACAAGTTGTTATTCTATTGCTATGTACTGTCTCTTTATAGTGTTTAACGAATGTTCTTTCAAGTTCACCTTAGAACGTAGCATTTTATTTCCAAAGTCTAGTAAGTCTTTGCTTTCTCACAGCAGGGTGTTCACATTACAAGGCTGCAATTTTTATTTGCCCATCAACTGGGCTTATGGTGGAAATGACGCACCACCGGCAGCATGATGCCTGCAAGAGTGGCAACGAGGGGGGGGAGGGGCCGGGAACAAGAAGATGACAAGTTGTTATTGTATTGGTATGTACTGTCTCTTTATAGTGTTTAAAGATTGTTCTTTCAAGTTCGCCTGAGAACGTAGCATTTTATTTCCAAAGTCTAGTAAGTCTTTGCTTTCTCACAGCAGGGTGTTCTCATTACAAAGCTGCAATTTTTATTTGCCCATCAACTGGGCTTTTGGTGGAAATGACGCACCACCGGCAGCATGATGTCCGCAAGAGTGGTAACGAGGGGGGGGGGGGGGGGCGGGCGGGAACAAGAAGATGACAAGTTGTTATTCTATTGGTATGTACTGTCCCTTTATAGTGTTTTAAAGATTGTTCTTTCAAGTTCGCTTTAGAACGTAGCATTTTATTTCCAAAGTCTAGTAAGTCTTTGCTTTCTCACAGCAGGGTGTTCACATTACAAGGCTGCAATTTTTATTTGCCCATCAACTGGGTTTTTGGTGGAAATGACGCACCACCAGCAGCATGATGTCCACAAGAGTGGCAACGAGGGGGCGGGGCCGGGAACAAGAAGATGACAAGTTGTTATTCTATTGGTATGAACTGTCTCTTTATAGTGTTTAAAGATTGTTCCTTCAAGTTCACCTTAGAACGTAGCATTTTATTTCCAAAGTCTAGTAAGTCTTTGCTTTCTCACAGCAGGGTGTTCACATAACAAGGCTGCAATTTTTAAATGCCCATCAACTGGGCTTTTGGTGGAAATGACGCACCACCGGCAGCATGATGTCTGAAAGAGTGGTAACGAGGGGGGGGGGGGGGGGGGTGGGGGGGCCGGAAACAAGAAGATGACAAGTTGTTATTCTATTGGTATGTACTGTCTCTTTATAGTGTTTAAAGATTGTTCTTTCAAGTTCACCTTAGAACGTAGCATTTTATTTCCAAAGTCTAGTAAGTCTTTGCTTTCTCACAGAGGGGTGTTCACATCACAAGGCTGCAATTTTTATTTGCCCATCAACTGGGCTTTAGGTGGAAATGACGCACCACCAGCAGCATGATGTCCGCAAGAGTGGATACGAGAGGGGGGGGGGGGGGGCGGGAACAAGAAGATGACAAATTGTTATTCTATTGGTATGTACTGTCTCTTTATAGTGTTTAAAGATTGTTCTTTCAAGTTCGCCCTAGAACGTAGCATTTTATTTCCAAAGTCTAGTAAGTCTTTGCTTTCTCACAGCAGGGTGTTCACATTACAAGGCTGCAATTTTTATTTGCCCATCAACTGGGCTTTTGGTGGAAATGACGCACCACCGGCAGCATGATGTCCGCAAGAGTGGCAACGAGGGGGGGGGGCGGGAACAAGAAGATGACAAGTTGTTATTCTATTGGTATGTACTGTCTCTTTATAGTGTTTAAAGATTGTTCTTTCAAGTTCGCCTGAGAACGTAGCATTTTATTTCCAAAGTCTAGTAAGTCTTTGCTTTCTCACAGCAGGGTGTTCACATTACAAAGCTGCAATTTTTATTTGCCCATCAACTGGGCTTTTGGTGGAAATGACGCACCACCGGCAGCATAATGTCCGCAAGAGTGGTAACGAGGGGGGGGGGGGGGGGGGGGGGCGGGAACAAGAAGATGACAAGTTGTTATTCTATTGGTATGTACTGTCTCTTTATAGTGTTTAACGATTGTTCTTTCAAGTTCACCTTAGAACGTAGCATTTTATTTCCAAAGCCTAGTAAGTCTTTGCTTTCTCACAGCAGGGTGTTCACATAACAAGGCTGCAATTTTTAAATGCCCATCAACTGGGCTTTTGGTGGAAATGATGCACCACCGGCAGCATGATGTCTGCAAGAGTGGCAACGAGGGGGGGGGGGGGGGGCCGGAAACAAGAAGATGACAAGTTATTCTATTGGTATGTACTGTCTCTTTATAGTGTTTAAAGATTGTTCTTCAAGTTCACTTTAGAACGTAGCATTTTATTTCCAAAGTCTAGTAAGTCTTTGCTTTCTCACAGCGGGGTGTTCACATCACAAGGCTGCAATTTTTATTTGCCCATCAACTGGGCTTTAGGTGGAAATGACGCACCACCAGCAGCATGATGTCCGCAAGAGTGGAAACGAGGGGGGGGGGGGGGGGCGGGAACAAGAAGATGACAAATTGTTATTCTATTGGTATGTACTGTTTCTTTATAGTGTTTAAAGATTGTTCTTTCAAGTTCACCTTAGAACGTAGCATTTTATTTCCAAAGTCTAGTAAGTCTTTGCTTTCTCACAGCAGGGTGTTCACATTACAAGGCTGCAATTTTTATTTGCCCATCAACTGGGCTTTTGGTGGAAATGACGCACCACCGGCAGCATGATGTCCGCAAGAGTGGCAACGAGGGGGTGGGGCCGGGAAGAAGAAGATGACATGTTGTTATTCTATTGGTATGTACTGTCTCTTTATAGTGTTTAAAGATTGCTCTTTCAAGTTCGCCCTAGAACGTAGCATTTTATTTCCAAAGTCTAGTAAGTCTTTGCTTTCTCACAGCAGGGTGTTCACATAACAAGGCTGCAATTTTTAAATGCCCATCAACTGGGCTTTTGGTGGAAATGACGCACCACCGGCAGCATGATGTCCGCAAGAGTGGCAACGAGGGGGGGGGGGCCGGGAACAAGAATATGACAAGTTGTTATTCTATTGGTATGTACTGTCTCTTTATAGTGTTTAACGATTGTTCTTTCATGTTCACCTTAGAACGTAGCATTTTATTTCCAAAGTCTAGTAAGTCTTTGCTTTCTCACAGCAGGGTGTTCACATTACGAGGCTGCAATTTTTATTTGCCCATCAACCGAGCTTTTGGTGGAAATGACGCACCACCGGCAGCATGATGTCCGCAAGAGTGTCAACGAGGGGGGGGGGGGCCGGGAACAAGAAGATGACAAGTTGATATTCTATTGGTATGTACTGTCTCTTTATAGTGTTTAAAGATTGTTCTTTCAAGTTCGCCTTAGAACGTAGCATTTTATTTCCAAAGTCTAGTAAGTCTTTGCTTTCTCACAGCAGGGTGTTCACATTACAAGGCTGCAATTTTTATTTGCCCATCAACTGGGCTTTTGGTGGAAATGACGCACCACCGGCAGCATGATGTCCGCATGAGTGGCAACGAGGGGGGGGGGGGGGCGGGAACAAGAAGATGACAAGTTGTTATTCTATTGGTATGTACTGTCTCTTTATAGTGTTTAACGATTGTTCTTTCAAGTTCACCTTAGAACGTAGCATTTTATTTCCAAAGTCTAGTAAGTCTTTGCTTTCTCACAGCAGGGTGTTCACATTACAAGGCTGCAATTTTTATTTGCCCATCAACTGGGCTTTTGGTGGAAATGACGCACCACCGGCAGCATGATGTCCGCATGAGTGGCAACGAGGGGGGGGGGGGGGGGCGGGAACAAGAAGATGACAAGTTGTTATTCTATTGGTATGTACTGTCTCTTTATAGTGTTTAAAGATTGTTCTTTCAAGTTCGCCTTAGAACGTAGCATTTTATTTCCAAAGTCTAGTAAGTCTTTGCTTTCTCACAGCAGGGTGTTCACATTACAAGGCTGCAATTTTTATTTGCCCATCAACTGGGCTTTTGGTGGAAATGACGCACCACCAGCAGCATGATGTCCACAAGAGTGGCAACAAGGGGGCGGGGCCGGGAACAAGAAGATGACAAGTTGTTATTCTATTGGTATGAACTGTCTCTTTATAGTGTTTAAAGATTGTTCCTTCAAGTTCACCTTAGAACGTAGCATTTTATTTCCAAAGTCTAGTAAGTCTTTGCTTTCTCACAGCGGGGTGATCACATCACAAGGCTGCAATTTTTATTTGCCCATCAACTGGGCTTTAGGTGGAAATGACACACCACCAGCAGCATGATGTCCGCAAGAGTGGAAACGAGGGGGGGGGGGGGGGCGGGAACAAGAAGATGACATATTGTTATTCTATTGGTATGTACTGTCTCTTTATAGTGTTTAAAGATTGTTCTTTCAAGTTCGCCTGAGAACGTAGCATTTTATTTCCAAAGTCTAGTAAGTCTTTGCTTTCTCACAGCAGGGTGTTCACATTACAAGGCTGCAATTTTTATTTGCCCATCAACTGGGCTTTTGGTGGAAATGACGCACCACCGGCAGCATGATGTCCGCAAGAGTGGCAACGAGGGGGGGGGGGCCGGGAACAAGAAGATGACAAGTTGTTATTCTATTGGTATGTACTGTCTCTTTATAGTGTTTAAAGATTGTTCTTTCAAGTTCGCCTGAGAACGTAGCATTTTATTTCCAAAGTCTAGTAAGTCTTTGCTTTCCCACAGTAGGGTGTTCACATTACAAAGCTGCAATTTTTATTTGCCCATCAACTGGGCTTTTGGTGGAAATGACGCACCACCGGCAGCATGATGTCCGCAAGAGTGGCAACGAGGGGGGGGGGGGGCGGGCGGGAACAAGAAGATGACAAGTTGTTATTCTATTGGTATGTACTGTCTCTTTATAGTGTTTAACGATTGTTCTTTCAAGTTCACCTTAGAACGTAGCATTTTATTTCCAAAGTCTAGTAAGTTTTTGCTTTCTCACAGCAGGGTGTTCACATAACAAGGCTGCAATTTTTAAATGCCCATCAACTGGGCTTTTGGTGGAAATGATGCACCACCGGCAGCATGATGTCTGCAAGAGTGGCAACGAGGGGGGGGGGGGCCGGAAAAAAGAAGATGACAAGTTGTTATTCTATTGGTATGTACTGTCTCTTTATAGTGTTTAAAGATTGTTCTTCAAGTTCACTTTAGAACGTAGCATTTTATTTCCAAAGTCTAGTAAGTCTTTGCTTTCTCACAGCGGGGTGTTCACATCACAAGGCTGCAATTTTTATTTGCCCATCAACTGGGCTTTAGGTGGAAATGAGGCACCACCAGCAGCATGATGTCCGCAAGAGTGGAAATGAGGGTGGGGGGGGCGGGAACAAGAAGATGACAAATTGTTATTCTATTGGTATGTACTGTTTCTTTATAGTGTTTAAAGATTGTTCTTTCAAGTTCACCTTAGAACGTAGCATTTTATTTCCAAAGTCTAGTAAGTCTTTGCTTTCTCACAGCAGGGTGTTCACATTACAAGGCTGCAATCTTTATTTGCCCATCAACTGGGCTTTTGGTGGAAATGACGGACCACCGGCAGCATGATGTCCGCAAGAGTGGCAACGAGGGGGTGGGGCCGGGAAGAAGAAGATGACATGTTGTTATTCTATTGGTATGTACTGTCTCTTTATAGTGTTTAAAGATTGTTCTTTCAAGTTCGCTTTAGAACGTAGCATTTTATTTCCAAAGTCTAGTAAGTCTTTGCTTTCTCACAGCAGGGTGTTCACATTACAAGGCTGCAATTTTTATTTGCCCATCAACTGGGCTTTTGGTGGGAATGACGCACCACCAGCAGCATGATGTCCACAAGAGTGGCAACGAGGGGGCGGGGCCGGGAACAAGAAGATGACAAGTTGTTATTCTATTGGTATGAACTGTCTCTTTATAGTGTTTAAAGATTGTTCCTTCAAGTTCACCTTAGAACGTAGCATTTTATTTCCAAAGTCTAGTAAGTCTTTGCTTTCTCACAGCGGGGTGTTCACATCACAAGGCTGCAATTTTTATTTGCCCATCAACTGGGCTTTAGGTGGAAATGACGCACCACCAGCAGCATGATGTCCGCAAGATTGGAAACGAGGGGGGGGGGGGGGGCGGGAACAAGAAGATGACAAATTGTTATTCTATTGGTATGTACTGTCTCTTTATAGTGTTTAAAGATTGTTCTTTCAAGTTCACCTTAGAACGTAGCATTTTATTTCCAAAGTCTAGTAAGTCTTTGCTTTCTCACAGCAGGGTGTTCACATTACAAGGCTGCAATTTTTATTTGCCCATCAACTGGGCTTTTGGTGGAAATGACGCACCACCGGCAGCATGATGTCCGCAAGAGTGGCAACGAGGGGGGGGGCCGGGAACAAGAAGATGACAAGTTGTTATTCTATTGGTATGTACTGTCTCTTTATAGTGTTTAAAGATTGTTCTTTCAAGTTCGCCTGAGAACGTAGCATTTTATTTCCAAAGTCTAGTAAGTCTTTGCTTTCTCACAGCAGGGTGTTCTCATTACAAAGCTGCAATTTTTATTTGCCCATCAACTGGGCTTTTGGTGGAAATGACGCACCACCGGCAGCATGATGTCCGCAAGAGTGGTAACGAGGGGGGGGGGGGGGGGCGGGCGGGAACAAGAAGATGACAAGTTGTTATTCTATTGGTATGTACTGTCTCTTTATAGTGTTTAAAGATTGTTCTTCAAGTTCACTTTAGAACGTAGCATTTTATTTCCAAAGTCTAGTAAGTCTTTGCTTTCTCACAGCGGGGTGTTCACATCAAAAGGCTGCAATTTTTATTTGCCCATCAACTGGGCTTTAGGTGGAAATGACGCACCACCAGCAGCATGATGTCCGCAAGAGTGGAAACGAGGGGGGGGGGGGGGGCGGGAACAAGAAGATGACAAATTGTTATTCTATTGGTATGTACTGTTTCTTTATAGTGTTTAAAGATTGTTCTTTCAAGTTCACCTTAGAACGTAGCATTTTATTTCCAAAGTCTAGTAAGTCTTTGCTTTCTCACAGCAGGGTGTTCACATTACAAGGCTGCAATTTTTATTTGCCCTTCAACTGGGCTTTTGGTGGAAATGACGCACCACCGGCAGCATGATGTCCGCAAGAGTGGCAACGAGGGGGTGGGGCGGGGAAGAAGAAGATGACATGTTTTTATTCTATTGGTATGTACTGTCTCTTTATAGTGTTTAAAGATTGCTCTTTCAAGTTCGCCCTAGAACGTAGCATTTTATTTCCAAAGTCTAGTAAGTCTTTGCTTTCTCACAGCAGGGTGTTCACATAACAAGGCTGCAATTTTTAAATGCCCATCAACTGGGCTTTTGGTGGAAATGACGCACCACCGGCAGCATGATGTCCGCAAGAGTGGCAACGAGGGGGGGGGGCCGGGAACAAGAATATGACAAGTTGTTATTCTATTGGTATGTACTGTCTCTTTATAGTGTTTAACGATTGTTCTTTCATGTTCACCTTAGAACGTAGCATTTTATTTCCAAAGTCTAGTAAGTCTTTGCTTTCTCACAGCAGGGTGTTCACATTATGAGGCTGCAATTTTTATTTGCCCATCAACCGAGCTTTTGGTGGAAATGACGCACCACCGGCAGCATGATGTCCGCAAGAGTGTCAACGAGGGGGGGGGGGGGGGCCGGGAACAAGAAGATGACAAGTTGATATTCTATTGGTATGTACTGTCTCTTTATAGTGTTTAAAGATTGTCTTTCAAGTTCGCCTTAGAACGTAGCATTTTATTTCCAAAGTCTAGCAAGTCTTTGCTTTCTCACAGCAG
Organism: Schistocerca cancellata; assembly: GCF_023864275.1. NCBI lineage: Eukaryota > Metazoa > Arthropoda > Insecta > Orthoptera > Acrididae > Schistocerca > Schistocerca cancellata. The sequence goes on along the minus strand of NC_064637.1, from coordinate 28,700,784 downwards.
GGTGTTCACATTACAAGGCTGCAATTTTTATTTGCCCATCAACTGGGCTTTTGGTGGAAATGACGCACCACCGGCAGCATGATGTCCGCAAGAGTGTCAACGAGGGGGAGGGGGGGGCCGGGAACAAGAAGATGACAAGTTGATATTCTATTGGTATGTACTGTCTCTTTATAGTGTTTAAAGATTGTTCTTTCAAGTTCGCCTTAGAACGTAGCATTTTATTTCCAAAGTCTAGTAAGTCTTTGCTTTCTCACAGCAGGGTGTTCACATTACAAGGCTGCAATTTTTATTTGCCCATCAACTGGGCTTTTGGTGGAAATGACGCACCACCGGCAGCATGATGTCCGCATGAGTGGCAACGAGGGGGGGGGGGGGGGGCGGGAACAAGAAGATGACAAGTTGTTATTCTATTGGTATGTACTGTCTCTTTATAGTGTTTAAAGATTGTTCTTTCAAGTTCGCCTTAGAACGTAGCATTTTATTTCCAAAGTCTAGTAAGTCTTTGCTTTCTCACAGCAGGGTGTTCACATTACAAGGCTGCAATTTTTATTTGCCCATCAACTGGGCTTTTGGTGGAAATGACGCACCACCAGCAGCATGATGTCCACAAGAGTGGCAACGAGGGGGCGGGGCCGGGAACAAGAAGATGACAAGTTGTTATTCTATTGGTATGAACTGTCTCTTTATAGTGTTTAAAGATTGTTCCTTCAAGTTCACCTTAGAACGTAGCATTTTATTTCCAAAGTCTAGTAAGTCTTTGCTTTCTCACAGCGGGGTGTTCACATCACAAGGCTGCAATTTTTATTTGCCCATCAACTGGGCTTTAGGTGGAAATGACGCACCACCAGCAGCATGATGTCCGCAAGAGTGGAAACGAGGGGGGGGGGGGGGGGGGCGGGAACAAGAAGATGACAAATTGTTATTCTATTGGTATGTACTGTCTCTTTATAGTGTTTAAAGATTGTTCTTTCAAGTTTACCTTAGAACGTAGCATTTTATTTCCAAAGTCAAGTAAGTCTTTGCTTTCTCACAGCAGGGTGTTCACATTACAAGGCTGCAATTTTTATTTGCCCATCAACTGGGCTTTTGGTGGAAATGACGCACCACCGGCAGCATGATGTCCGCAAGAGTGGCAACGAGGGGGTGGGGCCGGTAAGAAGAAGATGACATGTTGTTATTCTATTGGTATGTACTGTCTCTTTATAGTGTTTAAAGATTGTTCTTTCAAGTTCGCCCTAGAACGTAGCATTTTATTTCCAAAGTCTAGTAAGTCTTTGCTTTCTCACAGCAGGGTGTTCACATTACAAGGCTGCAATTTTTATTTGCCCATCAACTGGGCTTTTGGTGGAAATGACGCACCACCGGCAGCATGATGTCCGCAAGAGTGGCAACGAGGGGGGGGGGCCGGGAACAAGAAGATGACAAGTTGTTATTCTATTGGTATGTACTGTCTCTTTATAGTGTTTAAAGATTGTTCTTTCAAGTTCGCCTGAGAACGTAGCATTTTATTTCCAAAGTCTAGTAAGTCTTTGCTTTCTCACAGCAGGGTGTTCACATAACAAGGCTGCAATTTTTAAATGCCCATCAACTGGGCTTTTGGTGGAAATGATGCACCACCGGCAGCATGATGTCTGCAAGAGTGGTAACGAGGGGGGGGGGGGGGGGCCGGAAAAAAGAAGATGACAAGTTGTTATTCTATTGGTATGTACTGTCTCTTTATAGTGTTTAAAGATTGTTCTTCAAGTTCACTTTAGAACGTAGCATTTTATTTCCAAAGTCTAGTAAGTCTTTGCTTTCTCACAGCGGGGTGTTCACATCACAAGGCTGCAATTTTTATTTGCCCATCAACTGGGCTTTAGGTGGAAATGAGGCACCACCAGCAGCATGATGTCCGCAAGAGTGGAAACGAGGGGGGGGGGGGGGGGGGCGGGAACAAGAAGATGACTAATTGTTATTCTATTGGTATGTACTGTCTCTTTATAGTGTTTAAAGATTGTTCTTTCAAGTTCACCTTAGAACGTAGCATTTTATTTCCAAAGTCTAGTAAGTCTTTGCTTTCTCACAGCAGGGTGTTCACATTACAAGGCTGCAATTTTTATTTGCCCATCAACTGGGCTTTTGGTGGAAATGACGCACCACCGGCAGCATGATGTCCGCAAGAGTGGCAACGGGGGGGTGGGGCCGGGAAGAAGAAGATGACATGTTGTTATTCTATTGGTATGTACTGTCTCTTTATAGTGTTTAAAGATTGTTCTTTCAAGTTCGCCCTAGAACGTAGCATTTTATTTCCAAAGTCTAGTAAGTCTTTGCTTTCTCACAGCAGGGTGTTCACATTACAAGGCTGCAATTTTTATTTGCCCATCAACTGGGCTTTTGGTGGAAATGATGCACCACCGGCAGCATGATGTCCGCAAGAGTGGCAACGAGGGGGGGGGCCGGGAACAAGAAGATGACAAGTTGTTATTCTATTGGTATGTACTGTCTCTTTATAGTGTTTAAAGGTTGTTCTTTCAAGTTCGCCTGAGAACGTAGCATTTTATTTCCAAAGTCTAGTAAGTCTTTGCTTTCTCACAGCAGGGTGTTCACATTACAAAGCTGCAATTTTTATTTGCCCATCAACTGGGCTTTTGGTGGAAATGACGCACCACCGGCAGCATGATGTCCGCAAGAGTGGCAACGAGGGGGTGGGGCCGGGAAGAAGAAGATGACATGTTGTTATTCTATTGGCATGTACTGTCTCTTTATAGTGTTTAAAGATTGTTCTTTCAAGTTCGCCCTAGAACGTAGCATTTTATTTCCAAAGTCTAGTAAGTCTTTGCTTTCTCACAGCAGGGTGTTCACATTACAAGGCTGCAATTTTTATTTGCCCATCAACTGGGCTTTTGGTGGAAATGACGCACCACCGGCAGCATGATGTCCGCAAGAGTGGCAACGAGGGGGGGGGGGCCGGGAACAAGAAGATGACAAGTTGTTATTCTATTGGTATGTACTGTCTCTTTATAGTGTTTAAAGATTGTTCTTTCAAGTTCGCCTTAGAACGTAGCATTTTATTTCCAAAGTCTAGTAAGTCTTTGCTTTCTCACAGCAGGGTGTTCACATTACAAAGCTGCAATTTTTATTTGCCCATCAACTGGGCTTTTGGTGGAAATGATGCACCACCGGCAGCATGATGTCCGCAAGAGTGGCAACGAGGGGGTGGGGCCGGGAAGAAGAAGATGACATGTTGTTATTCTATTGGTATGTACTGTCTCTTTATAGTGTTTAAAGATTGTTCTTTCAAGTTCGCCCTAGAACGTAGCATTTTATTTCCAAAGTCTAGTAAGTCTTTGCTTTCTCACAGCAGGGTGTTCACATTACAAGGCTGCAATTCTTATTTGCCCATCAACTGGGCTTTTGGTGGAAATGACGCACCACCGGCAGCATGATGTCCGCAAGAGTGGCAACGAGGAGGGGGGCCGGGAACAAGAAGATGACAAGTTGTTATTCTATTGGTATGTACTGTCTCTTTATAGTGTTTTAAGATTGTTCTTTTAAGTTCACCTTAGAACGTAGCATTTTATTTCCAAAGTCTAGTAAGTCTTTGCTTTCTCACAGCAGGGTGTTCACATTACAAATCTGCAATTTTTATTTGCCCATCAACTGGGCTTTTGGTGGAAATGACGCACCACCGGCAGCATGATGTCCGCAAGAGTGGCAACGAGGGGGGGGGGGGGGCGGGAACAAGAAGATGACAAGTTGTTATTCTATTGCTATGTACTGTCTCTTTATAGTGTTTAACGATTGTTCTTTCAAGTTCACCTTAGAACGTAGCATTTTATTTCCAAAGTCTAGTAAGTCTTTGCTTTCTCACAGCAGGGTGTTCACATTACAAGGCTGCAATTTTTATTTGCCCATCAACTGGGCTTTTGGTGGAAATGACGCACCACCGGCAGCATGATGTCCGCAAGAGTGTCAACGAGGGGGGGGGGGGCCGGGAACAAGAAGATGACAAGTTGATATTCTATTGGTATGTACTGTCTCTCTATAGTGTTTAAAGATTGTTCTTTCAAGTTCGCCTTAGAACGTAGCATTTTATTTCCAAAGTCTAGTAAGTCTTTGCTTTCTCACAGCAGGGTGTTCACATTACAAGGCTGCAATTTTTATTTGCCCATCAACTGGGCTTTTGGTGGAAATGACGCACCACCGGCAGCATGATGTCCGCAAGAGTGGCAACGAGGAGGGGGGCCGGGAACAAGATGATGACAAGTTGTTATTCTAGTGGTATGTACTGTCTCTTTATAGTGTTTAAAGATTGTTCTTTTAAGTTCACCTTAGAACGTAGCATTTTATTTCCAAAGTCTAGTAAGTCTTTGCATTCTCACAGCAGGGTGTTCACATTACAAGGCTGCAATTTTTATTTGCCCATCAACTGGGCTTTTGGTGGAAATGACGCACCACCGGCAGCATGATGTCCGCAAGAGTGGCAACGAGGAGGGGGGCCGGGAACAAGAAGATGACAAGTTGTTATTCTATTGGTATGTACTGTCTCTTTATAGTGTTTAAAGATTGTTCTTTTAAGTTCACCTTAGAACGTAGCATTTTATTTCCAAAGTCTAGTAAGTCTTTGCTTTCTCACAGCAGGGTGTTCACATTACAAGGCTGCAATTTTTATTTGCCCATCAACTGGGCTTTTGGTGGAAATGACGCACCACCGGCAGCATGATGTCCGCATGAGTGGCAACGAGGGGGGGGGAGGGGGGCGGGAACAAGAAGATGACAAGTTGTTATTCTATTGCTATGTACTGTCTCTTTATAGTGTTTAACGATTGTTCTTTCAAGTTCACCTTAGAACGTAGCATTTTATTTCCAAAGTCTAGTAAGTCTTTGCTTTCTCACAGCAGGGTGTTCACATTACAAGGCTGCAATTTTTATTTGCCCATCAACTGGGCTTTTGGTGGAAATGACGCACCACCGGCAGCATGATGTCCGCAAGAGTGGCAACAAGGGTGGGGGGGGGCCGGGAACAAGAAGATGACAAGTTGTTATTCTATTGGTATGTACTGTCTCTTTATAGTGTTTAAAGATTGTTCTTTCAAGTTCACCTTAGAACGTAGCATTTTATTTCCAAAGTCTAGTAAGTCTTTGCTTTCTCACAGCAGGGTGTTCACATTACAAGGCTGCAATTTTTATTTGCCCATCAACTGGGCTTTTGGTGGAAATGACGCACCACCGGCAGCATGATGTCCGCAAGAGTGGCAACGAGGGGGGGGGGGGGGGCCGGGAACAAGAAGATGACAAGTTGTTATTCTATTGGTATGTACTGTCCCTTTATAGTGTTTTAAAGATTGTTCTTTCAAGTTCGCTTTAGAACGTAGCATTTTATTTCCAAAGTCTAGTAAGTCTTTGCTTTCTCACAGCAGGGTGTTCACATTACAAGGCTGCAATTTTTATTTGCCCATCAACTGGGCTTTTGGTGGGAAAGACGCACCACCGGCAGCATGATGTCCGCAAGAGTGGCAACGAGGGGGGGGGGGCCGGGAACAAGAAGATGACAAGTTGTTATTCTATTGGTATGTACTGTCTCTTTATAGTGTTTAAAGATTGTTCTTTCAAGTTCACCTTAGAACGTAGCATTTTATTTCCAAAGTCTAGTAAGTCTTTGCTTTCTCACAGCAGGGTGTTCACATTACAAGGCTGCAATTTTTATTTGCCCATCAACTGGGCTTTTGGTGGAAATGACGCACCACCGGCAGCATTTTGTCCGCAAGAGCCCCAAGGAGAGGGGGGGGGGGGGGGGCAGGAACAAGAAGATGACAAGTTGTTATTCTATTGGTATGTACTGTCTCTTTATAGTGTTTAAAGATTGTTCTTTCAAGTTCACCTTAGAACACAGCATTTTATTTCCAAAGTCTAGTAAGTCTTTGCTTTCTCACAGCAGGGTGTTCACATCACAAGGCAGCAATTTTTATTTGCCCATCAACTGGGCTTTTGGTGGAAATGACGCACCACCGGCAGCATGATGTCCGCAAGAGTGGCAACGAGGGGGGGGGGGGGCCTGGGAACAAGAAGATGACAAGTTGTTATTCTATTGGTATGTACTGTCTCTTTATAGTGTTTAAAGATTGTTCTTTAAAATTCACCTTAGAACACAGCATTTTATTTCCAAAGTCTAGTAAGTCTTTGCTTTCTCACAGCAGGGTGTTCACATTACAAGGCTGCAATTTTTATTTGCCCATCAACTGGGCTTTTGGTGGAAATGACGCACCACCTGCAGCATGATGTCCGCAAGAGCAGCAACGAGGGGGGGGGGGGGGGCCAGGAGCAAGAAGATGACAAGTTGTTATTCTATTGGTATGTACTGTCTCTTTATAGTGTTTTAAAGATTGTTCTTTCAAGTTCGCCTTAGAACGTAGCATTTTATTTCCAAAGTCTAGTAAGTCTTTGCTTTCTCACAGCGGGGTGTTCACATTACAAGGCTGCAATTTTTATTTGCCCATCAACTGGGCTTTTGGTGGAAATGACGCACCACCGGCAGCATGATGTCCGCAAGAGTGGCAACGAGGGGGGGGGGGGGGGGGGCGCGAACAAGAAAATGACATGTTGTTATTCTATTGGTATGTACTGTCTCTTTATAGTGTTTAAAGATTGTTCTTTCAAGTTCGCCTTAGAACGTAGCATTTTATTTCCAAAGTCTAGTAAGTCTTTGCTTTCTCACAGCAGGGTGTTCACATTACAAGGCTGCAATTTTTATTTGCCCATCAACTGGGCTTTTGGTGGAAATAACGCACCACCGGCAGCATGATGTCCGCAAGAGTGGCAACGAGGGGGGGGGGGGGCGGGTACAAGAAGATGACAAGTTGTTATTCTATTGGTATGTACTGTCTCTTTATAGTGTTTAAAGATTGTTCTTTCAAGTTCGCCTTAGAACGTAGCATTTTATTTCCAAAGTCTAGTAAGTCTTTGCTTTCTCACAGCAGGGTGTTCACATTACAAGGCTGCAATTTTTATTTGCCCATCAACTGGGCTTTTGGTGGAAATGACGCACCACCGGCAGCATGATGTCCGCAAGAGTGGTAACGAGGGGGGGGGGGGCCGAAAACAAGAAGATGACAAGTTGTTATTCTATTGGTATGTACTGTCTCTTTATAGTGTTTAAAGATTGTTCTTTCAAGTTCACCTTAGAACGTAGCATTTTATTTCCAAAGTCTAGTAAGTCTTTGCTTTCTCACAGCAGGGTGTTCACATTACAAGGCTGCAATTTTTATTTGCCCATCAACTGGGCTTTTGGTGGAAATGACGCACCACCGGCAGCATGATGTCCACAAGAGTGGCAACGAGGGGGGGGGGGGGGCCGAAAACAAGAAGATGCCAAGTTGTTATTCTATTGGTATGTACTGTCTCTTTATAGTGTTTAAAGATTGTTCTTTCAAGTTCACCTTAGAACGTAGCATTTTATTTCCAAAGTCTAGTAAGTCTTTGCTTTCTCACAGCAGGGTGTTCACATTACGAGGCTGCAATTTTAATTTGCCCATCAACTGGGCTTTTCGTGGAAATGACGCACCACCGGCAGCATGATGTCCGCAAGAGTGGCAACGAGGAGGGGGGCCGGGAACAAGAAGATGACAAGTTGTTATTCTAGTGGTATGTACTGTCTCTTTATAGTGTTTAAAGATTGTTCTTTTAAGTTCACCTTAGAACGTAGCATTTTATTTCCAAAGTCTAGTAAGTCTTTGCTTTCTCACAGCAGGGTGTTCACATTACAAGGCTGCAATTTTTATTTGCCCATCAACTGGGCTTTTGGTGGAAATGACGCACCACCGGCAGCATGATGTCCGCAAGAGTGGCAACGAGGAGGGGGGCCGGGAACAAGAAGATGACAAGTTGTTATTCTATTGGTATGTACTGTCTCTTTATAGTGTTTAAAGATTGTTCTTTTAAGTTCACCTTAGAACGTAGCATTTTATTTCCAAAGTCTAGTAAGTCTTTGCTTTCTCACAGCAGGGTGTTCACATTACAAGGCTGCAATTTTTATTTGCCCATCAACTGGGCTTTTGGTGGAAATGACGCACCACCGGCAGCATGATGTCCGCATGAGTGGCAACGAGGGGGGGGGTGGGGCGGGAACAAGAAGATGACAAGTTGTTATTCTATTGCTATGTACTGTCTCTTTATAGTGTTTAACGATTGTTCTTTCAAGTTCACCTTAGAACGTAGAATTTTATTTCCAAAGTCTAGTAAGTCTTTGCTTTCTCACAGCAGGGTGTTCACATTACAAGGCTGCAATTTTTATTTGCCCATCAACTGGGCTTTTGGTGGAAATGACGCACCACCGGCAGCATGATGTCCGCAAGAGTGGCAACAAGGGGGGGGGGGGGGGCCGGGAACAAGAAGATGACAAGTTGTTATTCTATTGGTATGTACTGTCTCTTTATAGTGTTTAAAGATTGTTCTTTCAAGTTCACCTTAGAACGTAGCATTTTATTTCCAAAGTCTAGTAAGTCTTTGCTTTCTCACAGCAGGGTGTTCACATTACAAGGCTGCAATTTTTATTTGCCCATCAACTGGGCTTTTGGTGGAAATGACGCACCACCGGCAGCATGATGTCCGCAAGAGTGGCAACGAGGGGGGGGGGGGGGGGGGCCGGGAACTAGAAGATGACAAGTTGTTATTCTATTGGTATGTACTGTCCCTTTATAGTGTTTTAAAGATTGTTCTTTCAAGTTCACTTTAGAACGTAGCATTTTATTTCCAAAGTCTAGTAAGTCTTTGCTTTCTCACAGCAGGGTGTTCACATTACAAGGCTGCAATTTTTATTTGCCCATCAACTGGGCTTTTGGTGGGAAAGACGCACCACCGGCAGCATGATGTCCGCAAGAGTGGCAACGAGGGGGGGGGGGGGGCCGGGAACAAGAAGATGACAGGTTGTTATTCTATTGGTATGTACTGTCTCTTTATAGTGTTTAAAGATTGTTCTTTCAAGTTCACCTTAGAACGTAGCATTTTATTTCCAAAGTCTAGTAAGTCTTTGCTTTCTCACAGCAGGGTGTTCACATTACAAGGCTGCAATTTTTATTTGCCCATCAACTGGGCTTTTGGTGGAAATGACGCACCACCGGCAGCATTTTGTCCGCAAGAGCCCCAAGGAGTGGGGGGGGGGGGGGGGGCAGGAACAAGAAGATGACAAGTTGTTATTCAATTGGTATGTACTGTCTCTTTATAGTGTTTAAAGATTGTTCTTTCAAGTTCACCTTAGAACACAGCATTTTATTTCCAAAGTCTGCTTTTGGTGGAAATGACGCACCACCGGCAGCATGATGTCCGCAAGAGTGGCAACGAGGGGGGGGGGGGGCCTGGGAACAAGAAGATGACAAGTTGTTATTCTATTGGTATGTACTGTCTCTTTATAGTGTTTAAAGATTGTTCTTTCAAATTCACCTTAGAACACAGCATTTTATTTCCAAAGTCTAGTAAGTCTTTGCTTTCTCACAGCAGGGTGTTCACATTACAAGGCTGCAATTTTTATTTGCCCATCAACTGGGCTTTTGGTGGAAATGACGCACCACCGGCAGCATGATGTCCGCAAGAGTGGCAACGAGGGGGGGGGGGGGGGCGCGAACAAGAAAATGACATGTTGTTATTCTATTGGTATGTACTGTCTCTTTATAGTGTTTAAAGATTGTTCTTTCAAGTTCGCCTTAGAACGTAGCATTTTATTTCCAAAGTCTAGTAAGTCTTTGCTTTCTCACAGCAGGGTGTTCACATTACAAGGCTGCAATTTTTATTTGCCCATCAACTGGGCTTTTGGTGGAAATGACGCACCACCGGCAGCATGATGTCCGCAAGAGTGGCAACGAGGGGGGGGGCCGGGAACAAGAAGATGACAAGTTCTTATTCTATTGGTATGTACTGTCTCTTTATAGTGTTTAAAGATTGTTCTTTCAAGTTCGCTTTAGAACGTAGCATTTTATTTCCAAAGTCTAGTAAGTTTTTGCTTTCTCACAGCAGGGTGTTCACATTACAAGGCTGCAATTTTTATTTGCCCATCAACTGGGCTTTTGGTGGAAATAACGCACCACCGGCAGCATGATGTCCGCAAGAGTGGCAACGAGGGGAGGGGGGCGGGAACAAGAAGATGACAAGTTGTTATTCTATTGATATGTACTGTCTCTTTATAGTGTTTAAAGATTGTTCTTTCAAGTTCGCCTTAGAACGTAGCATTTTATTTCCAAAGTCTAGTAAGTCTTTGCTTTCTCACAGCAGGGTGTTCACATTACAAGGCTGCAATTTTTATTTGCCCATCAACTGGGCTTTTGGTGGAAATGACGCACCACCGGCAGCATGATGTCCGCAAGAGTGGAAACGAGGGGGGGGGGGGGGGCCGAGAACAAGAAGATGACAAGTTGTTATTCTATTGGTATGTACTGTCTCTTTATAGTGTTTAAAGATTGTTCTTTCAAGTTCACCTTAGAACGTAGCATTTTATTTCCAAAGTCTAGTAAGTCTTTGCTTTCTCACAGCAGGGTGTTCACATTACAAGGCTGCAATTTTTATTTGCCCATCAACTGGGCTTTTTGGTGGAAATGACGCACCACCGGCAGCATGATGTCCGCAAGAGTGTCAACGAGGGGGGGGGGGGCGGAAACAAGAAGATGACAAGTTGTTATTCTATTGGTATGTACTGTCTCTTTATAGTGTTTAACGATTGTTCTTTCAAGTTCACCTTAGAACGTAGCATTTTATTTCCAAAGTCTAGTAAGTCTTTGCTTTCTCACAGCAGGGTGTTCACATTACAAGGCTGCAATTTTTATTTGCCCATCAACTGGGCTTTTGGTGGAAATGACGCACCACCGGCAGCATGATGTCCACAAGAGTGGCAACGAGGGGGGGGGGGCCGGGAACAAGAAGATGCCAAGTTGTTATTCTATTGGTATGTACTGTCTCTTTATAGTGTTTAAAGATTGTTCTTTCAAGTTCACCTTAGAACGTAGCATTTTATTTCCAAAGTCTAGTAAGTCTTTGCTTTCTCACAGCAGGGTTTTCACATTACGAGGCTGCAATTTTAATTTGCCCATCAACTGGGCTTTTCGTGGAAATGACGCACCACCGGCAGCATGATGTCCGCAAGAGTGGCAACGAGGGGGGGGGGGGGCGGGAACAAGAAGATGACAAGTTGTTATTCTATTGGTATGTACTGTCTCTTTATAGTGTTTAAAGATTGTTCTTTCAAGTTCAACTTTGAACGTTGCATTTTATTTCCAAAGTCTAGTAAGTCTTTGCTTTCTCACAGCAGGGTGTTCACATTACAAGGCTGCAATTTTTATTTGCCCATCAACTGGGCTTTTGGGGAAATGACGCACCACTGGCAGCATGATGTCCGCAAGAGTGGCAACGAGGGGGGGGGGGGGGCAGGAACAAGAAGATGACAAGTTGTTATTCTATTGGTATGTACTGTCTCTTTATAGTGTTTAAAGATTGTTCTTTCAAGTTCACCTTAGAACGTAGCATTTTATTTCCAAAGTCTAGTAAGTCTTTGCTTTCTCACAGCAGGGTGTTCACATTACAAGGCTGCAATTTTTATTTGCCCATCAACTGGGCTTTTGGTGGAAATGACGCACCACCGGCAGCATGATGTCCGCAAGAGAGGCAACGAGGGGGGGGGGGGGGCCAGGAACAAGAAGATGACAAGTTGTTATTCTATTGGTATGTACTGTCTCTTTATAGTGTTTTAAAGATTGTTCTTTCAAGTTCGCCTTAGAACGTAGCATTTTATTTCCAAAGTCTAGTAAGTCTTTGCTTTCTCACAGCAGGGTGTTCACATTACGAGGCGGCAATTTTTATTTGCCCGTCAACGGGGCTTTTGGTGGAAATGACGCACCACCAGCAGCATGATGTCCGCAAGAGTGGCAAACGAGGGGGGGGGGGGCCGGGAACAAGAAGATGACAAGTTGTTATTCTATTGGTATGTACTGTCTCTTTATAGTGTATAAAGATTGTTCTTTCAAGTTCACCTTAGAACGTAGCATTTTATTTCCAAAGTCTAGTAAGTCTTTGCTTTCTCACAGCAGGGTGTTCACATAACAAGGCTGCAATTTTTATATGCCCATCAACTGGGCTTTTGGTGGAAATGACGCACCACCGGCAGCATGATGTCCGCAAGAGTGGTAACGAGGGGGGGTGGGGGCGGGAACAAGAAGATGACAAGTTGTTATTCTATTGGTATGTACTGTCTCTTTATAGTGTTTAAAGATTGTTCTTTCAAGTTCACCTTAGAACGTAGAATTTTATTTCCAAAGTCTAGTAAGTCTTTGCTTTCTCACAGCAGGGTGTTCACATTACAAGGCTGCAATTTTTATTTGCCCATCAACTGGGCTTTTGGTGAAAATGACGCACCACCGGCAGCATGATGTCCGCAAGAGTGGTAACGAGGGGGGGTGGGGGCGGGAACAAGAAGATGACAAGTTGTTATTCTATTGGTATGTACTGTCTCTTTATAGTGTTTAACGATTGTTCTTTCAAGTTCACCTTAGAACGTAGCAATTTATTTCCAAAGTCTAGTAAGTCTTTGCTTTCTCACAGCAGGGTGTTCACATTACAAGGCTGCAATTTTTATTTGCCCATCAACTGGGCTTTTGGTGGAAATGACGCACCACCGGCAGCATGATGTCCGCAAGAGTGGCAACGAGGAGGGGGGGGGGCGGGAACAAGAAGATGACAAGTTGTTATTCTATTGGTATGTACTGTCTCTTTATAGTGTTTAACGATTGTTCTTTCAAGTTCACCTTAGAACGTAGCATTTTTTTTCCAAAGTCTAGTAAGTCTTTGCTTTCTCACAGCAGGGTGTTCACATTACAAGGCTGCAATTTTTATTTGCCCATCAACTGGGCTTTTGGTGGAAATGACGCACCACCGGCAGCATGATGTCCGCAAGAGTGGCAACGAGGAGGGGGGCCGGGAACAAGAAGATGACAAGTTGTTATTCTATTGGTATGTACTGTCTCTTTATAGTGTTTAAAGATTGTTCTTTTAAGTTCACCTTAGAACGTAGCATTTTATTTCCAAAGTCTAGTAAGTCTTTGCTTTCTCACAGCAGGGTGTTCACATTACAAGGCTGCAATTTTTATTTGCCCATCAACTGGGCTTTTGGTGGAAATGACGCACCACCGGCAGCATGATGTCCGCAAGAGTGGCAACGAGGGGGGGGGGGGGGGGGGGGGGGGGGGGCGCGAACAAGAAAATGACATGTTGTTATTCTATTGGTATGTACTGTCTCTTTATAGTGTTTAAAGATTGTTCTTTCAAGTTCGCCTTAGAACGTAGCATTTTATTTCCAAAGTCTAGTAAGTCTTTGCTTTCTCACAGCAGGGTGTTCACATTACAAGGCTGCAATTTTTATTTGCCCATCAACTGGGCTTTTGGTGGAAATGACGCACCACCGGCAGCAAGATGTCCGCAAGAGTGGCAACGAGGGGGGGGGCCGGGAACAAGAAGATGACAAGTTCTTATTCTATTGGTATGTACTGTCTCTTTATAGTGTTTAAAGATTGTTCTTTCAAGTTCACCTTAAAACGTAGCATTTTATTTCCAAAGTCTAGTAAGTCTTTGCTTTCTCACAGCAGGGTGTTCACATTACGAGGCTGCAATTTTTATTTGCCCATCAACTGGGCTTTTCGTGGAAATGACGCACCACCGGCAGCATGATGTCCGCAAGAGTGGCAACGAGGGGGGGGGGGGGGCGGGAACAAGAAGATGACAAGTTGTTATTCTATTGGTATGTACTGTCTCTTTATAGTGTTTAAAGATTGTTCTTTCAAGTTCAACTTTGAACGTTGCATTTTATTTCCAAAGTCTAGTAAGTCTTTGCTTTCTCACAGCAGGGTGTTCACATTACAAGGCTGCAATTTTTATTTGCCCATCAACTGGGCTTTTGGGGAAATGACGCACCACTGGCAGCATGATGTCCGCAAGAGTGGCAACGAGGGGGGGGGGGGGCAGGAACAAGAAGATGACAAGTTGTTATTCTATTGGTATGTACTGTCTCTTTATAGTGTTTAAAGATTGTTCTTTCAAGTTCACCTTAGAACGTAGCATTTTATTTCCAAAGTCTAGTAAGTCTTTGCTTTCTCACAGCAGGGTGTTCACATTACAAGGCTGCAATTTTTATTTGCCCATCAACTGGGCTTTTGGTGGAAATGACGCACCACCGGCAGCATGATGTCCGCAAGAGTGGCAACGAGGGGCGGGGGGGGGGGCCAGGAACAAGAAGATGACAAGTTGTTATTCTATTGGTATGTACTGTCTCTTTATAGTGTTTAAAAGATTGTTCTTTCAAGTTCGCCTTAGAACGTAGCATTTTATTTCCAAAGTCTAGTAAGTCTTTGCTTTCTCACAGCAGGGTGTTCACATTACGAGGCGGCAATTTTTATTTGCCCGTCAACGGGGCTTTTGGTGGAAATGACGCACCACCAGCAGCATGATGTCCGCAAGAGTGGCAAACGAGGGGGGCGGGGGCCGGGAACAAGAAGATGACAAGTTGTTATTCTATTGGTATGTACTGTCTCTTTATAGTGTATAAAGATTGTTCTTTCAAGTTCACCTTAGAACGTAGCATTTTATTTCCAAAGTCTAGTAAGTCTTTGCTTTCTCACAGCAGGGTGTTCACATAACAAGGCTGCAATTTTTATATGCCCATCAACTGGGCTTTTGGTGGAAATGACGCACCACCGGCAGCATGATGTCCGCAAGAGTGGCAACGAGGGGGGGGGGGGGGGGGGCGGGAACAAGAAGATGACAAGTTGTTATTCTATTGGTATGTACTGTCTCTTTATAGTGTTTAAAGATTGTTCTTTCAAGTTCACCTTAGAACGTAGCATTTTATTTCCAAAGTCTAGTAAGTCTTTGCTTTCTCACAGCAGGGTGTTCACATTACAAGGCTGCAATTTTTATTTGCCCATCAACTGGGCTTTTGGTGAAAATGACGCACCACCGGCAGCATGATGTCCGCAAGATTGGTAACGAGGGGGGGTGGGGGCGGGAACAAGAAGATGACAAGTTGTTATTCTATTGGTATGTACTGTCTCTTTATAGTGTTTAACGATTGTTCTTTCAAGTTCACCTTAGAACGTAGCAATTTATTTCCAAAGTCTAGTAAGTCTTTGCTTTCTCACAGCAGGGTGTTCACATTACAAGGCTGCAATTTTTATTTGCCCATCAACTGGGCTTTTGGTGGAAATGACGCACCACCGGCAGCATGATGTCCGCAAGAGTGGCAACGAGGAGGGGGGGGGGGGGGCGGGAACAAGAAGATGACAAGTTGTTATTCTATTGGTATGTACTGTCTCTTTATAGTGTTTAACGATTGTTCTTTCAAGTTCACCTTAGAACGTAGCATTTTTTTTTCCAAAGTCTAGTAAGTCTTTGCTTTCTCACAGCAGGGTGTTCACATTACAAGGCTGCAATTTTTATTTGCCCATCAACTGGGCTTTTGGTGGAAATGACGCACCACCGGCAGCATGATGTCCGCAAGAGTGGCAACGAGGAGGGGGGCCGGGAACAAGAAGATGACAAGTTGTTATTCTATTGGTATGTACTGTCTCTTTATAGTGTTTAAAGATTGTTCTTTTAAGTTCACCTTAGAACGTAGCATTTTATTTCCAAAGTCTAGTAAGTCTTTGCTTTCTCACAGCAGGGTGTTCACATTACAAGGCTGCAATTTTTATTTGCCCAACAACTGGGCTTTTGGTGGAAATGACGCACCACCGGCAGCATGATGTCCGCAAGAGTGTCAACGAGGGGGGGGGGGGGGGGGCCGGGAACAAGAAGATGACAAGTTGATATTCTATTGGTATGTACTGTCTCTTTACAGTGTTTAAAGATTGTTCTTTCAAGTTCGCCTTAGAACGTAGCATTTTATTTCCAAAGTCTAGTAAGTCTTTGCTTTCTCACAGCAGGGTGTTCACATTACAAGGCTGCAATTTTTATTTGCCCATCAACTGGGCTTTTGGTGGAAATGACGCACCACCGGCAGCATGATGTCCGCATGAGTGGCAACGAGGGGGGGGGAGGGGGGGGCGGGAACTAGAATATGACAAGTTGTTATTCTATTGGTATGTACTGTCTCTTTATAGTGTTTAACGATTGTTCTTCAAGTTCACCTTAGAACGTAGCATTTTATTTCCAAAGTCTAGTAAGTCTTTGCATTCTCACAGCAGGGTGTTCACATTACGAGGCTGCAATTTTTATTTGCCCATCAACTGGGCTTTTGGTGGAAATGACGCACCACCGGCAGCATGATGTCCGCAAGAGTGGCAACGATGGGGGGGGGGGGGGGGGGGCCGGGAACAAGAAGATGACAAGTTGATATTCTATTGGTATGTACTTTCTCTTTATAGTGTTTAAAGATTGTTCTTTCAAGTTCGCCTTAGAACGTAGCATTTTATTTCCAAAGTCTATTAAGTCTTTGCTTTCTCACAGCAGGGTGTTCACATTACAAGGCTGCAATTTTTATTTGCCCATCAACTGGGCTTTTGGTGGAAATGACGCACCACCGGCAGCATGATGTCCGCATGAGTGGCAACGAGGGGGGGGGGGGGGGGGGGCGGGAACAAGGAGATGACAAGTTGTTATTCTATTTGTATGTACTGTCTCTTTATAGTGTTTAACGATTGTTCTTTCAAGTTCACCTTAGAACGTAGCATTTTATTTCCAAAGTCTAGTAAGTCTTTGCTTTCTCACAGCAGGGTGTTCACATTACGAGGCTGCAATTTTTATTTGCCCATCAACTGGGCTTGTGGTGGAAATGACGCACCACTGGCAGCATGATGTCCGCATGAGTGGCAACGAGGGGGGAGGGGGGCGGGAACTAGAATATGACAAGTTGTTATTCTATTTTTATGTACTGTCTCTTTATAGTGTTTAACGATTGTTCTTCAAGTTCACCTTAGAACGTAGCATTTTATTTCCAAAGTCTAGTAAGTCTTTGCTTTCTCAGAGCAGGGTGTTCACATTACAAGGCTGCAATTTTTATTTGCCCATCAACTGGGCTTTTGGTGGAAATGACGCACCACCGGCAGCATGATGTCCACAAGAGTGTCAACGAGGGGGGGGGGGGGGCCGGGAACAAGAAGATGACAAGTTGATATTCTATTGGTATGTACTGTCTCTTTATAGTGTTTAAAGATTGTTCTTTCAAGTTCGCCTTAGAACGTAGCATTTTATTTCCGAAGTCTAGTAAGTCTTTGCTTTCTCACAGCAGGGTGTTCACATTACGAGGCTGCAATTTTTATTTGCCCATCAACTGGGCTTTTGGTGGAAATGACGCACCACCGGCAGCATGATGTCCGCAAGAGTGTCAACGAGGGGGGGGGGGGGCCGGGAACAAGAAGATGACAAGTTGATATTCTATTGGTATGTACTGTCTCTTTATAGTGTTTAAAGATTGTTCTTTCAAGTTCGCCTTAGAACGTAGCATTTTATTTCCAAAGTCTAGTAAGTCTTTGCTTTCTCACAGCAGGGTGTTCACATTACAAGGCTGCAATTTTTATTTGCCCATCAACTGGGCTTTTGGTGGAAATGACGCACCACCGGCAGCATGATGTCCGCATGAGTGGCAACGAGGGGGGGGGGGGGGGGGGGGCGGGAACAAGAAGATGACAAGTTGTTATTCTATTGCTATGTACTGTCTCTTTATAGTGTTTAACGATTGTTCTTTCAAGTTCACCTTAGAACGTAGCATTTTATTTCCAAAGTCTAGTAAGTCTTTGCTTTCTCACAGCAGGGTGTTCACATTACAAGGCTGCAATTTTTATTAGCCCATCAACTGGGCTTATGGTGGAAATGACGCACCACCGGCATCATGATGTCTGCAAGAGTGGCAACGAGGGGGGGGAGGGGCCGGGAACAAGAAGGTGACAAGTTGTTATTCTATTGGTATGTACTGTCTCTTTATAGTGTTTAAAGATTGTTCTTTCAAGTTCACCTTAGAACTTAGCATTTTATTTCCAAAGTCTAGTAAGTCTTTGCTTTCTCACAGCAGGGTGTTCACATTACAAGGCTGCAATTTTTATTTGCCCATCAACTGGGCTTTTGGTGGAAATGACGCACCACCGGCAGCATGATGTCCGCAAGAGTGGCAACAAGGGCGGGGGGGGGGCCGGGAACAAGAAGATGACAAGTTGTTATTCTATTGGTATGTACTGTCTCTTTATAGTGTTTAAAGATTGTTCTTTCAAGTTCACCTTAGAACGTAGCATTTTATTTCCAAAGTCTAGTAAGTCTTTGCTTTCTCACAGCAGGGTGTTCACATTACAAGGCTGCAATTTTTATTTGCCAATCAACTGGGCTTTTGGTGGAAATGACGCACCACCGGCAGCATGATGTCCGCAAGAGTGGCAACGAGGGGGGGGGGGGGCGGGAACAAGAAGATGACAAGTTGTTATTCTATTGGTATGTACTGTCTCTTTATAGTGTTTAACGATTGTTCTTTCAAGTTCACCTTAGAACGTAGCATTTTATTTCCAAAGTCTAGTAAGTCTTTGCTTTCTCACAGCAGGGTGTTCACATTACAAGGCTGCAATTTTTATTTGCCCATCAACTGGGCTTTTGGTGGAAATGACGCACCACCGGCAGCATGATGTCCGCATGAGTGGCAACGAGGGGGGGGGGGGGGGGCGGGAACAAGGAGATGACAAGTTGTTATTCTATTGGTATGTACTGTCTCTTTATAGTGTTTAACGATTGTTCTTTCAAGTTCACCTTAGAACGTAGCATTTTATTTCCAAAGTCTAGTAAGTCTTTGCTTTCTCACAGCAGGGTGTTCACATTACGAGGCTGCAATTTTTATTTGCCCATCAACTGGGCTTTTGGTGGAAATGACGCACAACCGGCAGCATGATGTCCGCATGAGTGGCAACGAGGGGGGAGGGGGGCGGGAACTAGAATATGACAAGTTGTTATTCTATTGGTATGTACTGTCTCTTTATAGTGTTTAACGATTGTTCTTCAAGTTCACCTTAGAACGTAGCATTTTATTTCCAAAGTCTAGTAAGTCTTTGCTTTCTCACAGCAGGGTGTTCACATTACAAGGCTGCAATTTTTATTTGCCCATCAACTGGGCTTTTGGTGGAAATGACGCACCACCGGCAGCATGATGTCCACAAGAGTGTCAACGAGGGGGGAGGGGGCCGGGAACAAGAAGATGACAAGTTGATATTCTATTGGTATGTACTGTCTCTTTATAGTGTTTAAAGATTGTTCTTTCAAGTTCGCCTTAGAACGTAGCATTTTATTTCCAAAGACTAGTAAGTCTTTGCTTTCTCACAGCAGGGTGTTCACATTACAAGGCTGCAATTTTTATTTGCCCATCAACTGGGCTTTTGGTGGAAATGACGCACCACCGGCAGCATGATGTCCACATGAGTGGCAACGAGGGGGGGGGGGGGGGGCGGGAACAAGGAGATGACAAGTTATTATTCTATTGGTATGTTATGTCTCTTTATAGTGTGTAACGATTGTTCTTTCAAGTTCACCTTAGAACGTAGCATTTTATTTCCAAAGTCTAGTAAGTCTTTGCTTTCTCACAGCAGGGTGTTCACATTACAAGGCTGCAATTTTTATTTGCCCATCAACTGGGCTTTTGGTGGAAATGACGCACCACCGGCAGCATGATGTCCGCATGAGTGGCAACGAGGGGGGGGGGGGGGGGCGGGAACAAGAAGATGACAAGTTGTTATTCTATTGCTATGTACTGTCTCTTTATAGTGTTTAACGATTGTTCTTTCAAGTTCACCTTAGAACGTAGCATTTTATTTCCAAAGTCTAGTAAGTCTTTGCTTTCTCACAGCAGGGTGTTCACATTACAAGGCTGCAATTTTTATTAGCCCATCAACTGGGCTTATGGTGGAAATGACGCACCACCGGCAGCATGATGTCTGCAAGAGTGGCAACGAGGGGGGGGAGGGGCCGGGAACAAGAAGATGACAAGTTGTTATTCTATTGGTATGTACTGTCTCTTTATAGTGTTTAAAGATTGTTCTTTCAAGTTCGCCTTAGAACTTAGCATTTTATTTCCAAAGTCTAGTAAGTCTTTGCTTTCTCACAGCAGGGTGTTCACATTACAAGGCTGCAATTTTTATTTGCCCATCAACTGGGCTTTTGGTGGAAATGACGCACCACCGGCAGCATGATGTCCGCAAGAGTGGCAACAAGGGGGGGGGGGGGGGCGGGAACAAGAAGATGACAAGTTGTTATTCTATTGGTATGTACTGTCTCTTTATAGTGTTTAAAGATTGTTCTTTCAAGTTCACCTTAGAACGTAGCATTTTATTTCCAAAGTCTAGTAAGTCTTTGCTTTCTCACAGCAGGGTGTTCACATTACAAGGCTGCAATTTTTATTTGCCCATCAACTGGGCTTTTGGTGGAAATGACGCACCACCGGCAGCATGATGTCCGCAAGAGTGGCAACGAGGAGGGGGGCCGGGAACAAGATGATGACAAGTTGTTATTCTAGTGGTATGTACTGTCTCTTTATAGTGTTTAAAGATTGTTCTTTTAAGTTCACCTTAGAACGTAGCATTTTATTTCCAAAGTCTAGTAAGTCTTTGCTTTCTCACAGCAGGGTGTTCACATTACAAGGCTGCAATTTTTATTTGCCCATCAACTGGGCTTTTGGTGGAAATGACGCACCACCGGCAGCATGATGTCCGCAAGAGTGGCAACGAGGAGGGGGGCCGGGAACAAGAAGATGACAAGTTGTTATTCTATTGGTATGTACTGTCTCTTTATAGTGTTTAAAGATTGTTCTTTTAAGTTCACCTTAGAACGTAGCATTTTATTTCCAAAGTCTAGTAAGTCTTTGCTTTCTCACAGCAGGGTGTTCACATTACAAGGCTGCAATTTTTATTTGCCCATCAACTGGGCTTTTGGTGGAAATGACGCACCACCGGCAGCATGATGTCCGCATGAGTGGCAACGAGGGGGGGGGGGGGGGGCGGGAACAAGAAGATGACAAGTTGTTATTCTATTGCTATGTACTGTCTCTTTATAGTGTTTAACGATTGTTCTTTCAAGTTCACCTTAGAACGTAGCATTTTATTTCCAAAGTCTAGTAAGTCTTTGCTTTCTCAGAGCAGGGTGTTCACATTACAAGGCTGCAATTTTTATTTGCCCATCAACTGGGCTTTTGGTGGAAATGACGCACCACCGGCAGCATGATGTCCGCAGGAGTGGCAACAAGGGTGGGGGGGGGCCGGGAACAAGAAGATGACAAGTTGTTATTCTATTGGTATGTACTGTCTCTTTATAGTGTTTAAAGATTGTTCTTTCAAGTTCACCTTAGAACGTAGCATTTTATTTCCAAAGTCTAGTAAGTCTTTGCTTTCTCACAGCAGGGTGTTCACATTACAAGGCTGCAATTTTTATTTGCCCATCAACTGGGCTTTTGGTGGAAATGACGCACCACCGGCAGCATGATGTCCGCAAGAGTGGCAACGAGGGGGGGGGGGGGGCCGGGAACAAGAAGATGACAAGTTGTTATTCTATTGGTATGTACTGTCCCTTTATAGTGTTTTAAAGATTGTTCTTTCAAGTTCGCTTTAGAACGTAGCATTTTATTTCCAAAGTCTAGTAAGTCTTTGCTTTCTCACAGCAGGGTGTTCACATTACAAGGCTGCAATTTTTATTTGTCCATCAACTGGGCTTTTGGTGGGAAAGACGCACCACCGGCAGCATGATGTCCGCAAGAGTGGCAACGAGGGGGGGGGGGGGCGGGAACAAGAAGATGACAAGTTGTTATTTTATTGGTATGTACTGTCTCTTTATAGTGTTTAAAGATTGTTCTTTCAAGTTCACCTTAGAACGTAGCATTTTATTTCCAAAGTCTAGTAAGTCTTTGCTTTCTCACAGCAGGGTGTTCACATAACAAGGCTGCAATTTTTATTTGCCCATCAACTGGACTTTTGGTGGAAATGGCGCACCACCGGCAGCATTTTGTCCGCTAGAGCCCCAAGGGGGGGGGGGGGGGGCAGGAACAAGAAGATGACAAGTTGTTATTCTATTGGTATGTACTGTCTCTTTATAGTGTTTAAAGATTGTTCTTTCAAGTTCGCCTTAGAACGTAGCATTTTATTTCCAAAGTCTAGTAAGTCTTTGCTTTCTCACAGCAGGGTGTTCACATTACAAGGCTGCAATTTTTATTTGCCCATCAACTGGGCTTTTGGTGGAAATGACGCACCACCGGCAGCATGATGTCCGCAAGAGTGGCAACGAGGGGGGGGGCCGGGAACAAGAAGATGACAAGTTCTTATTCTATTGGTATGTACTGTCTCTTTATAGTGTTTAAAGATTGTTCCTTCAAGTTCACCTTAGAACGTAGCATTTTATTTCCAAAGTCTAGTAAGTCTTTGCTTTCTCACAGCAGGGTGTTCACATTACAAGGCTGCAATTTTTATTTGCCCATCAACTGGGCTTACGGTGGAAATGACGCACCACCGGCAGCATGATGTCCGCAAGAGTGGAAACGAGGGGGGGGGGGGGGGGCGGGAACAAGAAGATGACAAGTTGTTATTCTATTGCTATGTACTGTCTCTTTATAGTGTTTAAAGATTGTTCTTTCAAGTTCGCCTTAGAACGTAGCATTTTATTTCCAAAGTCTAGTAAGTCTTTGCTTTCTCACAGCAGGGTGTTCACATTACAAGGCTGCAATTTTTATTTGCCCATCAACTGGGCTTATGGTGGAAATGACGCACCACCGGCAGCATGATGTCCGCAAGAGTGGAAACGAGGGGGGGGGGGGGGGGGGCGGGAACAAGAAGATGACAAGTTGTTATTCTATTGGTATGTACTGTCTCTTTATAGTGTTTAAAGATTGTTCTTTCAAGTTCACCTTAGAACGTAGCATTTTATTTCCAAAGTCTAGTAAGTCTTTGCTTTCTCACAGCAGGGTGTTCACATTACAAGGCTGCAATTTTTATTTGCCCATCAACTGGGCTTTTGGTGGAAATGACGCACCACCGGCAGCATGATGTCCGCAAGAGTGTCAACGAGGGGGGGGGGGGGGGGCCGGGAACAAGAAGATGACAAGTTGATATTCTATTGGTATGTACTGTCTCTTTATAGTGTTTAAAGATTGTTCTTTCAAGTTCGCCTTAGAACGTAGCATTTTATTTCCAAAGTCTAGTAAGTCTTTGCTTTCTCACAGCAGGG